>NC_059373.1:5867221-6067221 GCF_019703515.2 Myxocyprinus asiaticus | reverse complement strand
CAGGTTTCTGTGACACACAAGGCAGCAGAGTTTGAAAAGTCCTTGTTTGTACAGGTGAGGAGATGTAGTTCGTCCGTTTTGTTAGGAAGAGAGCGGAGATTCACTAGATGAATACTCGGCAGCGCTGTTCGAAAGCCATGCCGACGGAGCTTGACCAGCGGGCTGGCTCGCATCCCTTGCCTGCGTCTCTTGAACAGCACAGCTGCCTCTGACTAAAATGTCCAGCAAAGCGTCCGAATAGTCAAAAACTGGGAAAAGATTGTCTGGTATATGCTGCCGAATGTTCAGCAGTTCGTCCCTGGTAAAACTTATTGGAAAAAGATTACTAAGCACAGGACGAACAAACAAAAACAACAAAAGAATAGGAGTGCTCCACACAGAGGCGGTGACATCTTGATGATCCATCTTGAAATCACATATTAAATGGAGTCAATGAAATGAGCAAAATTTCAGTTTCATACAGCAGTTCATTACATTGTTGTTACTGTTCTGCAAATAAGTACATTGTCTGAAAGATTCAGGTCATTTTAATTTGCATAACACTTTTGACAACACATCGATTCAAAGGCAGCTTTACAGAAAATGATGCTGTAATGTCTATATGTCTTAAAGTCCTCATTGAACAGATAAAATGAAAAATGTGATTAAATCATGTACAAGTCATGTCACCAAGGGTGTAGATTTCGTTTGAATATTGGGATTAAGTGCTGTATTATTTGAGTGAACTGTGTAGATGCTGGTGGGCAGTATTATATAGAATATATATTATAGCATACTACAGGTTCAGCTGTACCTTACTGAAGATTTTACATTTATGCATTTGGCAGACACTTTTATCCAAAGGGACTTACAGTGCCCTTATTACAGGGACAATCCCCCTGGAGCAACCTGGAGTTAAGTGCCTTGCTCAAGGACACAATGGAAATAATAAAAGGAAAGAAAGAAAAAAGAAAGAAGGAAATAATAAAGCTGTTAAATATTAACAGTTGAGTCTAAAACTATTTGTTATTTGACATATATGTTTGGTTTTTCTTAAATCCGTGCTTAGTTTTAACGCTTAATCGGGTCAAATGTCTATGATATGGGTTAGCCTGGAGCTTATTCTGTTTACACAGAGCTAACTGTGCTAGTTTGTTTGGGTAAACGCTGCCTCGTGTTACCACCACTATGACGTCAAATGACGACGACCTGCTTTGAGTTTCAATTGGCTACGACGACGAGGGGCGGGGCCAACGACACAAACCCGGAAACGAGAATAACAATAACATGAAAACAAATGATTTGCAGTGTGCACAGGTTCCATACACCATCATTTAAAAAAAAAAAAAAACTTTTACAGGAAATTTGTCACGACGCAATCATCAACATAAATGCTGTGTTCATTTCCCCAGCACACAAAGCAAACTAACTTTCAGTGTAATAAATAATACTTTGAATTCGGCTTTAATTAATTCATTCACCTGTTCTTGAAAGATAGAAAAGAACTTTAGGGGAAAGATTGGTAATATGACAACTAAGAAGCTGCGAACATTTAATTAAAATGTTTATTATTTATTCGAACATATCTAGTACATATCCCGCTCTATTTCTGTTAATACTATATTTCTACACACATACTGTTAGCTTTAAAGCATACAGATTTACTCAAGACCAGACACGTGGTTATGAAGGGATACATTTGCGATATATTGGCCAAATGGTGTAGTAGTTGACATTTAAGGGCAAATGGGGAAACTGTCTCTTGGGGTGAGGGGAGGGGAGTGATCGGCTTGATTTGTTCATACTTCTACCACTGGGCCACTTCTGTATCTTCGCCGTCTGCATACGCGATG
Source organism: Myxocyprinus asiaticus (assembly GCF_019703515.2). Classification (NCBI taxonomy): domain Eukaryota; kingdom Metazoa; phylum Chordata; class Actinopteri; order Cypriniformes; family Catostomidae; genus Myxocyprinus; species Myxocyprinus asiaticus. Next base: position 6,065,389 of record NC_059373.1, on the reverse strand, counting down.
AAATGAACCGAAAACACGACATGAGCTCCACGGAAACATTTGCGACCCTTTAATAACCAGACGCGCATTATTTCCACTCCGGTTTACCGAGTCGGTGGAGTTTATCGTTATACCGTTCGGGATGGGTAAGGAGGTGAACGGCGTCTCTCGGAGTCGCTTTGAGGCGAGTAGCCCCTGTTTATTTTCACATTGACATGTCGATGTAAATAATCGACACGGCATATCTTGCGTCTTTTATTCCTAAACGTCTTAAATAATGGAGGATTATAACTGTTGTGGCATTAGAAGAGGCCGGGCTTCCGCAATCATTTGAGTTGGCTGTTTTGATCACTTGTCAATATATAAAACACACTCATTCAGCTGGTAATGCAATAGTTGTATGCTTTTTGTCGCAGTATTTGTGTTGCCAAGTCTACTTTGTGCCGGCTTGTATAAAACCAAGACTGCCAAGCGGAAAGAAAAAAAGCCTAGTAAGCACAAAAGCTACTCTAATTTACGCGCGTTTATTTAACGCGAAGCAACAGTCGACTCCGATGCACGCTTCGAGAATCGTCAGATTTGGTAGATGGATTTAATGCATTGAACTGAGATTATAGCAGAAGTTGAGACGGATCATGGTGGTAGGCCCGCAGGCTGGAGTGAAAAACACCCAGCCAAAACAAAAGCTGGATGTACACACGGGCTTTTACGCGTAAAAAACACAACCACATCACAATTCATCAAAACAGAGACTAGTTAGGCACATTTACGCTTACATTTGCTTTGTTTATCTTCTTTAAGACGTAAGATCAAGCCGTGTTTGTACAAGTTGTAACTGTGTTTACTTAGTCTGCGTCTCAAAACTTAATGAGTTGCCTACCTAGACAGCGTTTTTGGGGGGCACCATAGGCACGTGTTGCTGTCTAGGCAGGCGGCACGGTAGGTTTGAAAACACAGTCATAATCTTGAAACCCGTGGTAACGTTGATGCATTCTCTAATATCTGGGATTCACGACTTTAGCTACTCTTAAAGGTTTGGTTTGAATATAATTGAAAAGTCTATATACTACAAGGTACAAAAAATGACCATGTTTCTGCAATAAAACTGATATTAGCTACAACTTCTGGAAAAAGTTGACACAGATTCTATAAGGTTCTCATATATATTTTCAAGAATATCCCATTTTAATTTATTATGATTTTACGGTATAATTGTTGCAACTATTGTATTTGGGTGGAAACTATGATTACCATAGTCATTTCTGTAATTGCTGTCTCAGTATTTCTTCTGCAATCTATATCAATGGCATGAATGCACACGCTGAGTTTGAACTGTATTTATATAACAATGCAGTACTTCTTAAAGGGATAGTTCCCCCCAAAAATCATTTACTCACCCTCATGCCATCCCAGATGTGTATGACTTACTTTCTTCTGTTGAACACAAATGAAGGTTTTTAGAAGAATATTTCTGCTCTTTAGGTCCATATTCAATGCAAGTGAATGGTGGCCAGAACTTTGAATCTCCAAAAATCACATAAAGCCAGCATAAAAGTAATCCATAAGACTCCGGTGGTTAAATCCATATCTTTAGAAACGAAAAGGTAGTTGTGGGTGTGAAACAGATCAACATTTAATTTCTTTTTTTACTATAAATCTCCACCTTTGACCAGCTCTGACCAGTAGGTAGCGATATGCACGAAGGATGCAAATCACCAAAAAAACAAAAGAAGAACAATGTGGCAGTGAAAGTGGTGTTGATCTGTTTTTCACCCACACCTATCATATCGCTTAAGATGACATGGATTTAACCACTGGAGTTTTATTGATTACTTTTATTTTGCCTTTATGTGATTTTTTTGAGAGTCACAGTTCTGTCCACCATTCACTTGCATTGTATGGATCTACACAGCTGAGATATTCATCTAAAAATCTTCGTTTGTGTTCTGCAGAAGAAAGAGTCATTAACATCTGGGATGGTACGAAGGTGAGTAAATAATGAGAGAATTTACATTTTTGGGTGAACTATCCTTTTAAGAAGCACTGCATTGTTAACAGCCAAGGCCTGTTTTTTATTGTTTTTATTTGAGACATAGTAACTGTCTTTACAGTGTTCAAGTGAGCACAGACGACTGAATTAACTTGAGCGTTATCATTACAAATAACTAACTAACAATGGTGTCATAAAATAATACGGATATTAGTCCTATAAAGGGGTATTGGCTGCAGAACCGATTTACTGTATGTTTCTCTGATTAAGTAGATGTATAATTTTGCCATGTTGCCTTTTGAACTGCCCGGTATATTAATTTGCAATCCTGTTCAGATTTTCTTGCATTCTCGACATTTGGCTCAATTGGCTCATTGCTATTGTAGATTACAAATTGTAACCAAGATATTCTGAAGACAGTTCCGTGTTAAAAGGTGAAGAGGGATTTCCAGCTCAGTACACTTCATTTAGTCCTAAAATTAATAATAATTAATTAATAATTCCTTACATTTTTATAGTGCTTTTCTAGGCACTCAAAGTGCTTTACATAGTATAGGGGAAATCTCCTCAACCACCACCAGTGTGCAGCATCCACCTGGATGATGCAATGGCAGCCATATTGCGCCAGTACGCTCACCACACACCAGATATTGGTGGAGATGAGAGAGTGGAGTGATAGAGCCAATTAATAGATGGGGATTATTAGGAGGCCATGATTGAGAAGGGCCAATGGGGGGAATTTGGTCCGGACACCGGGGTTACACCCCTACTCTTTACGAGAAGTGTCCTGGGATTTTTAATGACTGCAGAGAGTCAGAACCTCGGTTTAATGTCTCATCCGAAAGATGTAGAGTACGGCTTGTAATAAACCCAACTGCAAAACCAAAATATTCTATTTAAACTCAAGCTTACTGTAAAAAAATGTCCGTTATTTTAACGGTAAAATAATTAAAAAAATTTAATTGGTGTGAAACCGTTAATGGGTAGTTACCGTAAAATTTACAGTAAAAAATGATAATATGTTTAACAAGACAATACATTTAACTTTATGGTAAAATGTTGTTTTTTAGATGTGAAAGTATGAAATTACCATATAATTAATAGTAGTAATGTACAATATGTTTAACAAGAAAATACATGTACTTTTTACAGAAAACTATTGTTAAAATTATGGGGAAAAAACAATAATCAGGCGTTCCCCTTTCATAATAGTTATTTTTCTTATTTTTAATATCAGTTATGTACACTGGGGTGTTCTGTGTTATATTGTCTGTAGTTTAGTTAATGTTTATTGCATTTGTTTAGTTTCACATCTGATATCTTGATGGTGTTTTGTGTTTGTGTGAGTAACACTTCGCTCGTTGTCTTTACATGTGTATGAATTATTGCTCCTGGAAATGTCACTCTTGATGAACTTTTAGTCATCATGTGACCTTTTGTAGTTACTATGGTGAATAACAATACATTTTAAAGTGAAAAGCAGACTTTTATAGTTCCAGAAGCTTAGTATATCAAGTTTATATCATTTAATAAACAGTAGTGAACCGTAAATATACAGGCATCAAAATTACATCCCGTAAAGCCTGAAACATGGTCACCGTATGTTTTACAGTAAATTTCTGGCAACCACAGCTGCTGGTATTTTACTGTAAATTAAACATATTTTTGTTTACAGATAGTCTGCCTTTGTTACTGTGGAAATGCAGTTGTTTATATGTCAGATAAGAGAGTGTAGAGTTGATGAAGGTTTCTAGGCCAATCAGAAAGCATGAAATTGTGTTGCATTACAACTGTGTTGTACCTAATATGATAGATGAGATGAGAAGTGTCATTCACTAGAACTGGAGTCAATAGTGGCTAACTGTGTGGTGAAAATGGTGCAAAGTTAGAAATAGATATGTAGAAAAAAACATGCAAAAATGCATTTCAACAGTTTTTAAGCCAAAACAGTCAGGGGAAAGGTCAGGTAAATAAGTAATCTAACCCTTGACCTAGAAAAAATAAAAAAGCACTGAATTTGAAATTGGGTTACACAGTGTTACTAACCATACCTAAAAAATGCACACACACACACACACACACACACACACACACATACAGAAATGTATCCAGATGTTTGACTTTTGAGTTTGTTTGTAATTCTTATTAGACTTACATTAATGTGATACAGTAATGAAAATAATCTTGCATGGAAACAATGTTTTAAATATTTTAAATCAGCATACATGAAAGACAGTATAATATATGCAATGATGTATAAATAATTTAAAATGTAGATAAAAGGATTTTTTTCACATTACAGTAATGACAATTTTGGTCGTAAATGTGCTTACTTTGAAAATGAAAATAATTTCACAATGCAAAAAATCTTAATGGTACATTTTATCTTTTGATATTTAAATAATAGATTATGAAATATTTCACAGACATTTTGTGGGCAGGCTATGTAAACATATAACCATATAAGAAGCACTTCATGATATAACATGAAAGCCAGCCAGTGAGATAGAGACTTTAGGGTGAACCAGAAACAAGTGATGAAAGGAACAGTTCACCCAAAAATTAAAATTCTCTCATCATTTACTCACCCTCATGCCATCCCAGATGTGTATGACTTTCTTTCTTCTGCAGAACACAAATTATGATTTTTAGAAGAATATATCAGCTCTGTTGGTCCTCACAATGCAGGTGAAAGGGTGCCAAAATTGTAACACTCCAAAAAGCACAAAAAGGCATCACAAAAGTCATGCATAAGACTGATTTGATAGGTGTGGGTGAGAAACAGGTCAATATTTAAGTCCATTGTTGCTAGAAATTCTTCTCCCTGCCCAGTAGGGGGTGTATGCATCAAGAATGTGAATCACCAAAAACACAAGAAGAAGAATGTGAAAGTTAAAGTGGAGATTGACTGGGTAAGGAGGTGAATTTATAGTAAAAATTGACTAAAATATTGATCTGTTTCTCACCCACACCTATCAGATAGCTTCTGAAGACTGATTTAACCACTGGAGTCTTATGGATTACTTTTATGCTCCTTTATGTAATTTTTGTAGCTTCAAAATTTTGGCACCCATTCACCTGCATTGTATGGGCCAAAAGAGCTGAGAAATTCTTCTAAAAATCTTCCTGTGTGTTCTGCTGAAGACAGAAAGTCATACACATCCGGGATGGCACGAGGGTGAGTAAATGATGAGAGAATTTTCATTTATGGGCGAACTATCCCTTTAATCATTCCTGGTTGGTAACAGTCTGCAGCCAGGCAGCTCATGGCTTATCCTTAAACAAACAAACAAAAAACAGATCCATAGAGAATTGAGAGGTGAAAAGAAAGAACAACAATAGAAACTGGTAAGTCCATAAAAGCTGTAAGCTGTAAACTGTTTGGTTGTTGCTCTCGGCTGATTTGGTGTTTCAAGTTTCAAAGGCAAATAAGAGGCCTACAAGGCTAGAATTACAAAAAAAGTTTGGTATTAAATAGAGCGAATATGAGCAGGGCTACTGGTAAAAAAAAAAAGGGAACGAGTTGTTTTTTCTGTTTTGTACGTAGTAATCTAGAACTTTAAAAGTAAAATCAGTAGTTATACCTTTCTGAAAAATAACTAGGCTCAAAAAATAGAGGAATATTGTAACAGTTCTTAGGATGGGGTGCAAGGAGCAAACAGGAGACAGCAAAATGAAACTCAAACAGGTAATTTATTATAACACAAGATTTGCGTTTCAGCACTGCACTCTAACAAGTCTCTCTCCTCACTGGCATCCGGCTTGCTCTTAAAACCGTCTCCACTCTCACTGCAATGACAAACAGCTGTTAGAGACAATCATTGCCAGGTGATGATCCTTACCGTTCTCATCTCTTGATCTCGCTCTCCATTCACAAGCTGGCGCTCAACCACACCCCACAACCACAAATAGTTCTAGAAAAAAAGAAAATTCTGTCATCATTTACTCCTCATGTTGTTCCAAACTCACATGACTGTCTTTCTGGAACACAAAGAAGTTTAGCTAAATGTCTAGGCTGCTCTTTGCCTTACAATCAAAGTGAACGAGTCGAATACTAGGACTGTCAAGCCCTAAAATAACAAAAAAGCAGTATAAAAGAGATTTATTATATTCTATATATAGAATACAAGTGCAGATGAGAATTTTCATAACTTACATTTTGGCTTTTTCCTCAGACAAATCTATTGTCTTCAATAGACTTGGAATATAGCACATGTGTCATAGGAACTACATTTATGGTACTTTTGTGATGCTTTAATGTAATTTTTGGAGCTTGACAGTCCCAGTACCCATTCAGTGTCATTGTATGGAGAATAGCAACCTGGTGTTCCATGGAAGAAATAAAGTAATTTAGGTTTTGAATGTCATTAGAGTGAGTAAATGATGAAAGATATTAATAATATTATTATTTTGGTAAACTAACCCTTCAGTTGCACTTATGGAACAAAAGATTGCTGGTATCAAATTATTGTTCAGATATAAAAAATATGAATCAGGAAATTGGTGGTTTTGTACAAACAAATAGACAGAGGTAGGACTGGCAGAAACAGTTTTGTGTGTTCACTACTATTCTTGAATATAAAGTAGTCACTTCCTAATAAAAGGAATATCCAGTCCTGTCTGAATTATTTAGGAGCACAATTTGTATCTCTTGTTACCACATGGAAAAAAGGCTATGTGGTTTGATGAGAACAAAATAAGCAAGCTTTTGGTGTTGTTTATTCTGAATGTTTGGCACAAAGCCAACATACTCTTAAGAGCCCAGGTCACACAGTCAAGTCAGTGTTAGGCTTTGGAGCAGTTTGCCACCGGGAGAATAATCCACCTTCCAAAAATGCAGAACTTGGAATGGAAATTCACTCTTCAGGATATGTGTAATTTTTCGATGTTAAATACTTCCTCTTATCCCAGCTACAAGGGGGCATATCAAAGAATATTGTTATTGATATTTAAATTTTGAATCCTTAATACACATTTCTCTCTGTCCTCAGATGTTCTCCAATAATGATGAAGCTGTTATCAACAAGAAGCTGCCAAAGGAGCTGTTGTTACGGTTGGTGTGAACTCTTTCACATTTATTTTCCTAGTTTTCCAAGTTTTTGAACAGACAGAAGAATTTGATTGATGTTTTGATTGTTGATCGATGTCTTGTCCTTTTCTTCCCCTAGAATTTTCTCATTCCTTGATGTAGTAACACTTTGCCGCTGTGCACAAGTCTCACGAGTAAGTACAATTATTCTTGATGCTTTAAGACTGGTGTTTTGAGGCACATTAAAGGGTTCACCCAAAAATCGGAAATTCTGTCATTATTTACTCACCCTCACGTTGTTCCAAACCCGTATGATGTTCTTTCTTCTGTGGAACACAAAAGGAGAATTTTTGAAGAATACCCTGGCCACTTTTTTTCCATATGTTAAAAGTGAATGAGAAATGGGGCAGCCAAACTCCAAAATAATAAAAAGCACCATAAAAGTATCATAAAAGTGATATATTTGAATCAGTGTTGTGTGGTGGACTTCTGAACTGAGGAGGCAGAGTGCCATTTCAGGGTTCAGGCTTTTTTTAGTCCAATGTAAATTCATATTTCAGTTCCATTTGACATTTACATAGTTTTCAGGTTAAACCATTCAGAAATCTGATATATAACAATATACTATGTAAAACACATATGTTCATGTATGGTTTTTACTGATATAAAAAGAAACATACTGGCATATACATGCAACATACTGCAATACAACAATATGTCTGTTTTCATATACTGTATATAACTTATATTTTATATATATATATATATATATATATATATATATATATATATATATATATATATATATACACACACTGATCAACCACAACATTAAAACCACCTGCTTAATATTGTGTATGTCCCCCTCGTGCCGCCAAAATAGCACCAACCCGCATTTTAGAATAGCATTCTGAGATACTATACTTCTCACCACAGTTGTACAGAGGAGTTATCTGAGATACTGTAGACTTTGTCAGTTCGAACCAGTCTGGCCATTCTCTGTTGACCTCTCTCATCAACAAGGCATTTTCGTCCACAGAACTGCCGCTCACTGGATGTTTTTTTTTGTTTTTGGCACCATTCTGAATAAATTCTAGAGACTGTTGTGTGTGAAAATCCCAGGAGATCAGCAGTTACAGAAATACTCAAACCAGCCCATCTGGCACCAACAATCATCCATGCGATTATCTAATCAGCCAGTCGTGTGGCAGCAGTGAAGTGCATGAAATCATGCAGAGACGGGTCAGGAGCTTCAGTTAATGTTCACATCAACCATCAGAATGGGAAATAAATTTGATCTCAGTGATTTGGAGCATGGCATGATTGTTGGTGCCAGATGGGCTGGTTTGAGTATTTCTGTAACTGCTGATCTCCTGGGATTTTCACTTGTACATTTGTGGTGAGAAGATTAGTATCTCAGAATGCTATTCTGAGATGTGGATTGGTGCTGTTTTGGCAGCACGAGGAGGACCTACACAATATTATTATTATTAGATTTTTTTTTTAGTGTCTGATTAACCAGTTATCAGACTTTTCCACCATGCACCTTAATTATCAATATCCGCAAAATCAAAAAATGATCGATCTCTAGGGTCATGGCCGTATGCCAGATTTCTGCATGAGAAGGCACATGAAAAAATACCTTTTTTATCTTACACTGTCAATAAGCATACAATAATCATATTTTTGTATGTTTATATTAACAGTCTATATTAAATCAAGTCAGATCAAAGACTCATCAAGTTTATGTGTTTTATTATAATTATTATTTTTACATCTCTTTAAAAAGAATACCTACAAGAATCATTCCGGTCCCCAAAAAACTCAAAATCACATGACTAAATGACAACTGAACTGTTGCTCTCACGTCTGTGGTCATGAAGCCATTTGAGAGACTGGTTTTGGCCTACCTGAAGGACATCACTGGACCCCTGCTAGACCCCCTTCAGTTTGCTTACCGAGCAAACAGGTCCATGGATGATGCTGTCAAAATGGGACTGCATTATATCCTGCAACACCTTGACAGACCTGGGACTTATGCAAGGATCCTATTTGTGGACTTCAGTTCAGCCTTCAATACCATCATGCCTGATCTTCTCTCAACCAAACTGACCCAGCTCTTTGTGCCCACCCCAATCTCTCGATGGATCACCAGCTTTCTGACAGATAGGCAGCAGCTAGTGAGACTGGGGAAACTCACATCTGGGACCCTCAATATTAGCACTGGTGCTCCTCAGGGATGTGTTCCCTCTCCACTGCTCTTCTCCCTGTACATGAATGACTGCACTGCAAAAGACCCCACTGTCAAGCTCCTGAAGTTTGCAGATGACACCACTGTCATCGGCCTCATCTGCAACGGTGACGAGTCTGCATACAGAGAGCTGAACTTGCTCAAAACAGTGGAGATGATAGTGGACTTCAGGAGAAATCCCCCCGAACCCCCACCACCATCCTGAACAGCACTGTGGCAACAGTGGAGTCATTCAGGTTCCTGGGCTCTACCATCTCTCAGGACCTGAAGAAGGACATCCACATTGACTCCATTGTGAAGAAGGCTCAGCAGAGGTTGTACTTCTTTTGCCAGCTGAGGAAGTTCAACTTGCCACAGGAGCTACTGACACAGTTCTACTCGGCCGTTATTGAGTCTGTCCTGTGTACATCTATAACTGTCTGGTTTGGTTCAGCCACTAAATCAGACAGATGGAAACTACAATGGACAGTCAGGACTGCTGAGAGGATTATTGGTGCCCCCTGCCCACCCTCCAAGACCTGTACATCTCCAGAGTGAGGAAACGTGCAGGTAGAATCACTCTGGACCCCACACCCCCTGCCCACTCCCTCTTTGAACTGTTGCCAGGACGTCCAGGCACAAGAACAGTTTCTACCCTCAGGCCATTTTCTACATGAACAATTAAACTGCCTCAGGACTCCCCCATAGTGCAATAATGTAAATAAATATCTCATTATCATATGTAAATTCATCCAGATTTAATTCAATAACTACATGTATTATCATAACCTTGCACATACATTACCACTTGCACAAGTACATATGCCACTCTATGTTATATGTCATATTATTTGTATGTCTAGTTATACTCTTACCTTGTTTTATATTCTGTGTCTCACTGTAATGTTCACTGTAATGCACTTGTTTCTCCTATCACAAAAAAAATCCTTGTGTATGCGAGAACACTTGGCAATAAAGCTCATTCTGATTCTGATACAGCAACAAGCATATTTCATGTATCTTTTATTTGTTCGCTTATAATTTTTTTAGAGTTACCTTATTTTTGGATCATTGGTTATCCAATCAGTAAACATTGCAGGTGTCATGATAACACAGAGCTGTACCTTTAAGAATGAGTGCTCACTGGAATCCGCTTCACTCTCAGACCATTTTAGGTTTTAAGACATTTTAAGTTCATTTTGATTTGGACGTGACTATAAGTGGTGATGCTTGAGTCGGTTAGTTGTTTACTCTGCAAATAGTCTGTCCACTTTCATCAGTTCATCCCATGCAAAGCGATCTGCGGGGACTGAGCTGAACGTAAATTTTTTTTTAATGTCTTTATCTCTCACTCTTTCTGATTTTTTCTCAGTCATGGAACGTGTTAGCTCTGGATGGCAGTAACTGGCAGCGTATCGACCTCTTCGACTTCCAAAGAGACATTGAGGTTGGGAAAGGAGAATTTGTTCACAAGCAATTATATCACAAAGACTTCTAGGCATTTTAATCATTACTTGGCACAAAAATGGGTCTGGAATCTTTAAAATCCATTCATTTACAGGGCCGTGTGGTGGAAAATATCTCAAAACGTTGTGGAGGCTTCCTGAGGAAGTTAAGTCTCAGAGGGTGCCTTGGAGTTGGAGACAGTGCGCTCAGGTGAGAGTGTTTGTGAAACCTTTTTGAAAACACTCATTGTCAAGCCAACATACTGTTATTCTTCAAACTTTGTTTAGGGTTTTTTCAAAACCCCTAAGCCAAAACCAGAATTTCTAACACTAACTCCTCCTACAGCTTTAAAGCTACATCCACCAAACTTGGAACAGATCTTCAGACTGTTCTAACTTAGTGTTCTTTTTTTAATTTTTAATAATAAAAAAAAGAAATTCTTCCCAATTTGGAATGCCCAATTCCCAATGTGCTCTTAAGTCCTCGTGGTGGCAGAGTGACTTGCCTCAATCGGGGTGGCGGAGGACAGTCAATCCATGCATCTTATCACGTGGCTCGTTGAGCGCGTTACCGCGGAGACATAGCGTGAAGCCTCCACATGCGCTATTCTCCGCGGTATCCACGCACTAATCACCATGCGCCCCACTGAGAGCGAGAACCACATGTGGACCATGAGGAGGTTACCCCATGTGACTCTACCCTCCCTAGCAACTGGGCCAATTTGGTTGCTTGGGAGACCTGGCTGGAGTCACTCAGCACACCCTGGATTCAAACACGCGACTCAAGGGGTAGTAGTCTAACTTAGTGTTCTATGTCTTTTCTGACTGTTCGGACTTGCTGTTTTTGCACAGCAGATGATAAAAAATCTGACACTCGCACAGGTTCATATGAAGACAGCATTTGATCTGCTTTAAGTTGCTCTCTCTCTCTTTCTATCTGACGGTTTATCTGACTGTCAATGTGACAGTCTGTCTGACTATCTGGCTAGCTAGCTAGCAATTTGTCTTACTGTAATATCTGTATAGCCATCAAACTTTCAGACAAGGCTTTGTCTAGCCAACATCAACTTTTCTCTTGACAAATTTTACTTATCTTGTTATTTTTGCAATTGGCGCAGAAATTATACACTTCACCTTTAAAGCAGTCTGATTTGGATTTATTATATCTGTCACAGAACGTTTGCCCAAAACTGCAGAAATATTGAGCTGCTCAGTCTCAATGGTTGCACCAAGATCACTGACAGGTAGGTGAACGTGTGTGCGACTTTATGACTGTGGTTGTGAAAGCATCTTTTTGATGTTTTGAAAGTATTGTGTTGATGCATTGAACTTATGTCTGTCTTTTTGCAGTACGTGTAACAGCTTGAGTAAATTTTGTCCCAAATTGAAGCACTTGGATCTCGCCTCCTGCACTTCAATCACCAACCTGTCTCTCAAAGCGCTGAGGTCAGAGGTCACAGACATGCATAACGGGAGAAGTTGGGCACATGTTTATTAAGCAAAATGCCTCCCTTAGAGCTAAATCACTATCTCTTTTATTTTAGTGAAGGCTGTCCTTTACTAGAACAGTTGAACATCTCATGGTGTGACCAGGTGACCAAAGACGGCATACAAGCACTTGTGAGATGTTGTCCAGGACTCAAAGGCCTTTTTCTCAAAGGCTGCACACAGGTAATCTCCAAGCCTTGATCACTTTACCTAATTTTGCTGTAAACCCGCACTTATGACCAGCTCTACATGAGCGACCAGTCACTTTTAAAAAAAAATGTTTGTTCGTTGGCTTGAGGAAGTAAAGTAAGCAGTAGTAAAGTGAAGATTCAATGCCATAAACATCAAAACATTTGTCAAATCGAGCAATTAGTTGTTTCCTGGTGAATTAAATCCTGTGCACCTTGCCTACCAGAAATTGCTTAAAGGGATAGTTCATCCAGATATGAAAATTCTGTCATTATTCTCTCACACTCATGTTGCTTTAAACGAGAATGCTGTTATTGTTTCTGTGGAACATAAAAAATAATTTTAAATCATCTTCACTCAGCTCTTTCCCATACAACGACAGTTGATAGTGACCACATTTAAGCGTCAAAGAAGACCCCATTAAAGCATTATTAAAGTAGTACATATGCTATTGTACGGCTTTAATTTAAAGCACACAAGTCCAAATTGTATGGTGCATTTTGTGATGTTTTTGGGAGTTTCATGGGGAAAAATATAGCCTAACATGAGGGCGAGAAACTAATGAAAGAATTTGCATTTTTGGTTGAACAATGAAACTTTTTGGGTTGCTTTAAAGCCAGCGAAACAGACTGAAGTCTTGAGAAAGCTTTAATGTCATAAAAACATTATTCTTGAGTTTTGTATGACAAATTGCTTGATCTGTTCCTCATTTGAAAGTCGCCTTAGATAAAAGTGTTGGTCTGCTAAATGACTAAATGTAAATGTAAAAAACACATTATCTGTCATTCTTTTATGTTTTCTTTTTAGTTGGAAGATGAAGCACTCAAGCATATTGGAGCACATTGTCCAGAGCTGGTCACACTCAATTTGCAGACGTGTTCCGTAAGACACAAACACTCTCACGTTCTCTCACAGTCACGGCACATGAGAATCCTTGTTACTCAGTTTTACATTTAATATCTATAGAAAGACATATTTCATAATGTGCACAGGGGTGGGTTTGAATATTTCCAATGGATGTGTATTTGATTTTGGAATGTCTCTCTGTGTGAATTGAGTAGCAGATCACAGATGAAGGTCTTATAACCATCTGTCGTGGGTGTCATCGGTTGCAGTCTTTGTGTGTGTCCGGCTGTGCAAACATCACAGACGCAATTCTCAATGCCTTGGGCCAAAACTGCCCCCGCCTCAGGTACATTTGTCATAAACACATCAATTAGCCCCCAAGCACACATGATGAAAAAGTCTTTTAAACTTTGGATCAGTGATTGATTGTCTCTCTCTCTCTCTATCAGAATATTAGAGGTGGCACGCTGCTCTCAGCTTACAGATGTAGGTTTCACCTCATTAGCACGGGTGAGTGAACGTCCCAACAAACACATCTCAGCTTAAAGGGATAGTTCACCCAAAAATGTTAATTCTCTCATCATTTACTTACCCTTATGCCATCCAAGATGTGTATGACTTTCTTTCTTCTGCAGAACAAAATGAAGATTTTAGAAGAATATCTCAACTCAATGCAAGTCAACAGGGTTCAAAACATTGAAGCTTAAAAAAAGCACATAAAGGAAGCATAAAAGTAATCCATACGACTCCAGTGGTTAAATCCATGTCTTCTTAAGCAATATGATAGGTGCGGGTGAGAAACAGATCAATATGTAAGTCCTTTTTTTGTTGTTGCTATAAATCTCCATTTTCACTTTCACATGCTTATTTTGTATTTGGCGATTCACATTCTTTGTGCATTTCACCACCTACTCGGCGGGGAGGAGAATTTATAGTAAAAAAGGACTTAAATATTGATCTGTTTCTTACCCACAGCTATCATATTGCTTAAGAAGACATGGATTTAACCACTGGAGTCATATGGATTACTTTTATGCTGCCTTTATGTGCTTTTTATAAGCTTCAATGTTTTGAACCCTGTTGACTTGCATTCTGTGGACCTACAGAGCTAAGATATTCTTGTAAAAATCTTTGTTTGTGTTCAGCAGAAGAAAGTAAGTCATACATATATGAGATGGTATGAGAGTGAGTAAATATTATTTACACATCTTCATGTTGTTCCAAACCCATATGACTTTCTGTCTTCTGCGAAACACAAAAAGAGATATTTTAAAAATGTTGTGATCGCTGATTTCCAAACGATAGTAGTTTATTGTGACTAATTTTAACGCTCAAAAGTGTCATACAAAGAGTCCATGCAAATTGTGCATCATATTTCAAAACTTCTGAAGGCATATGATCACTTTGTGATGAACAGAACAACATTTAAGTCGTTATTCACTCTGAATAGACTGAATGTTCTTCCATTTGTGCTGATCATCCAGTGCTTTTTATCTCCTATTGTTTCCTCTTGCTTTTTTCCAGAACTGTCATGAGTTAGAAAAGATGGATTTGGAAGAGTGTGTACAGGTGAGTCAGAATGTGTTGGCAGTTTGGGATATATTGAAATAAAAACAGCATTTACGGTCATTCGCACTCAAAATAAATAAATAAAATAATTTTTACGATTTACACATTTCAATTTCATAAAACAAATTCCATCAAGTTCAATTAAGTATTCAAATTAAATAAAAATAAAAAAAATAAAAAAAATAAATAAAGAAAACTTAAATATTTTAAGTTTTATTAATTTAATTTAATTAAAAATTGCACAATTTAATGGAATTTTGTTATGAATTTTAAATGTGTAAACTAGCCCACAAAATCTGTTATTTTCTTGCTAGTAATTAAATACCAGTAAACATTGATTAAAGGTGCATTCAGTAACTTTTGTCTTTGTGTCGTCTTAGACTTGGACACCTAGTGGTTTGGATGCAGCATCATCCAAACACCATAGTTTTCAGTTACACCATTGTAGAAATGTAGTATTCACAGTCAGCCATGATTACTTTAATCAATGAGTGAAAATTTGACAAAAGTGTCAAATAACAGGACGATTACTGAGATTAAGCGAGTAGTATTCTGCTGGTCATGTGATTATAATAACATGGCCGCCCCCCATGTGTGGACCCTCTCCATGTAAAACAAAACAGCTTTTATAAGGTTACTGATATGACTGGAGTCTTCATTTTAATGTGAGTGCTCATGATTTCCTCCATATATTGCATAATTACAAGTCATGTCTTTAGGAGTTCAACTTTTTTAATGAAGAATAAATTACTGAATGCACCTTTAAATAATCGTGAACATATGGTGATTGGCAGTTAGTTGGTTTTAAGTTGATATAGTTTACTTGCTGATATTTTCTCATGTGTACTTGTTTAGCAATTATGCCACATGTAGTAAGCATCAACATTTATTTTGGAAAAAAAAAAAAATTCTTCCATCTTCAGAAAATGACAGCAATGATATGATATATTATCACACCAGACCTTCAGTAGAGTAGTATAGCCTAACTAGGAAAAATATGCATTCACTTTAAATCATTTCGCTTACCTTCCTCTCTAGAATCTCACTCAAAAATAATCCATCACTTTCGTTGTAGATTACAGATGGAACGCTCATCCAGTTATCTGTTCACTGCCCTCGACTGCAGGTTCTGGTAAGGGTTACAGAAATAAAGTATGATATACTTACATTGTATATGTCTTACATTTTTTAAAAATGATTTCATGCACTTGGAAATTATACTAATCGTTTAAAAAATGTCAAAGGTCTAGTCTAGGTCGCAACCACTTTTTTTTTTTTGTAGTTATGGATGTTTTTATGTAATTCAATGAGAAAAATCTTTTGTTGTGTGATGTGTTTTAGAGTCTGTCTCACTGTGAGTTGATCACTGATGATGGCATCAGGCAGCTGGGCAGTGGACCCTGTGCTCATGACCGACTGGAGGTGATCGAGCTGGATAACTGTCCGCTCATTACAGATGCGTCATTAGAACATTTGAAAACCTGTCACAGCCTGGATCGCATCGAACTCTACGATTGTCAACAGATCACACGCGCTGGTATTAAACGCTTGAGGGTGAGTTGTGTTATGCATATAAATTTCAATAAATGAAGTTTAGTTTGACAATCTTGAGAACGATGGTGAAAACATACTTCAATATTAACCCAAACATTTAAATGTGACAAATATTTAAGAGAACATTTAATCTGAATTGTGCACACAATATCATATTTAAAGGTTATTACTAAAATAAAACATTTTAGGTATATAGATTTAGGAAGTATTTGCAGTGCTTTATATGGTCCAAGAAGACACTAACGTTTCAGTCCCAGGGGACCTTCTTCAAGGTAAGACGAACACTAAAGAAGGTCCACTGGGACCAAAACGTGTCTTCTTTTAATATTAAGCACGGAGCACTTTGATCTGGCACATTTGCACTTATGAGCCAATAAAGAAGAACATTAGCTGCATCCGAAGTTGCGTACTTTCAGAGTATGTTCTGAATTTGATGGACGCTTTTGTCTGCCAGTAAAAAAAGTACATTTTTAGGTGTGCAGGTGAGTAGGATAAAAAGATTCAAGGAATGCTTTATCCAGTAATGTGGGCATTGTCCTGTGACTCGAATACAGTATATGATGTAATAACAACAACCGTGAAGATATTCTACTCTGGTTATGTTAAAGCATCATTTAAGCACAAGGAACAACTTTCTTGGTATATTTATATCACTTAAAAAGAGCTAAATAAATCCAGCATTTGAGCATGACATCTCTTTTGATGATTATGGGATAGTCGATGCACGCTTCACAATTTTGCCAGAAATAGTATTAATACTGAGGATTCGGACATATTACTCCTTTGGCATACTGTTTTTGCCATACTATATAGCAGGGAAGTATGATATTCAGGCGCATCCAAAATATAACTCCTTTTTCACCATAAACCATGACATCAGCACTCTCCTTGGCGACCATGATTTCAAGCTCGATTACACTTCCTATAGCGCCATCTAGCGCTCTGCTTATGCGTCAAGCGCAAGGAAGTGTAATCGAGCCTGAAATCATGATCGTGTCAAGAGAATGCAATGGCAAGATATTCAATGTAAAAAAGTTATATTTTGGTTTGTTCTCACCTAAAATCGATTAGATCGCTTAAGAAGATATTGATTAAACCACTGGAGTCTTATGGATTACTTTTACACTGCCTTCATGTGCTTTTTGGAGCTTCAAAGTTTTGGACCCTTTTATTGCTTCTAAAAATCAGTGAGTGAGTCATGCATATCTGGGATTGCATGAGGGTGAGCAAATGATGAGACAATGTTCATTTTTGGGTCAACTATTCCTTTAATTTGAGTGACTGAACCTTTCAGATATTAAGAATTCAGACAGTATTAGTATAGGTTATAGATATTAGGGGCGTAAACAATTTGATATTCTTTACTAAACCATTTGATTTGATTCGTCTAATCTGAAATTTGATGTGAGCATAATATACTGTTATTCATAATTATTTAAAAAATATATACTGAAGAAACAAATGTAACTGGGGGGAGAATGTACACTTTTTAGCAGTGGATATTTAATGAGCAGGTTTTTCAATGTCCAGTAAAATGATGTTATATACAAACTGTGCTCAAACGAGACACAAACTTGCTGCAATCAAATGAACTTTTATTTTACATATTATTTACTCAAAACTCACAAAATGTTAGCTGTTCTCTAAGGTGTCTGTAGATTTTAGAATTGACACAAGGTGGAGCTAAAACTTCTTTTTAATCGGCCAAGCAGACATACTTATCAACTTATTCCATTATCAAAATGGCCATATGTGATCAGATTAATTGGCCTGGCAAATATAAATCAGTCTATCACTAGACCTTGCCATGGAAAATTTGGGTTGGTTATTCACTGTGCAGGATTACTGTAATGTTAAGATGGTATTTAAGTATTTATATCTTTATACAGTGCAGCATTATTTTTCTTGTTGAGTACCAATGAACTTCACCTTATAAACATAATCTAAGATCCTTAATAATTTCATTACCTAACATCCTGAAATATAGAGTTATTTTTCCAAAAATATTTTCTGTTTTTCTCTGTAGACTCATTTACCCAACATTAAAGTTCACGCCTACTTTGCACCCGTGACTCCGCCTCCATCGGTGGGCGGGAGCCGGCAGAGATTCTGCCACTGCTGCATCCTTCTATGATGTAAAAACAGACTGTGCATCTTGACCTCTCACCCCCGATCTACCTAGAGCACATGTTGGTGGTCCCTGGTCAGATCTGCTGTGAGGGACGGCGACCCTCTCTCGAGCTTTAATCAACACTACAGCCCCTTCAGTGGCTTTATATGAGACTCTTATAGGGTAATTTAAGTGGACAATGTTGGGGAGTGTGCTACTTTGTACATTGAAAACAGTTTGAGGAGCAGAGCATGGGGTCTTTATGAATATTGTGGCCAAGCAATAGGACGTTGTGGTTACACAGCAACTATTCCTCCCTGTTATTGGATAGACTATCAGAATTGGATTCAAGATCAAGGTAAAACCAGATGACGATATCACAAGGGACCCAGGTCATGGAGGGTCATGCCAGTGATCTTATATGCCCGTACACAAACATACAGTAACAGCTGTCTTTAACCTGTCAACCCAACTTTGGACATGTATGGACACACATACACTACCAATCAAAGGTTTGGACACTGAGTCATTCTTTACTAATACTGTTTTACACATTTAAGAATAATGGTAAAGTCATCAAAACTATGGAAAAACACAAATGGAAGTATTGGAGTTAAGAAGTGACCAAAGATGTTAAACAAATTGAAGCTTTGTAATATTTTAGCTTCTTGATTGAAGGAGTTCCCACGTGTGCTGGACACTCGCTGGCTTCTTTTCCTGGCTCCACTATTCACTCCAACTCATCCATTTCAAAAAGTTTTTTTTTTCCATTTTAGTTTTGTAAGGAAATTTATACACTTTATATTTGTCTGCAAAACTGATTTCAAGCATTTAATCATAAGCTTTTAGATGAAAAGAGTTGTAAGCTCATAAAAAACTTGAAAAGATTCAAGTGTGTCCAGACCTTTTGCTGATAGTGTACAAACATCTCTCGCATACACACAGACTCTCTCTTTGTTTCACTCTCAGTGGCTTTGTTGAACTTAGAGCAGAAACTGAATATTTAAAGCATGATACTCTTCCAAGTTTTTTTAAATTTTTGTTTGTTTTTTATTATTACCTGAATGTCTCTTTGGAAGAGGTCAGGGCTACAGATGGCCAGTTTAGACATGGTGTTCAGGATCTTGGCTGCTAAGACAAAGATTGCAGGTTCAGTCTCCATGTCTGTGTGAGTTGCTATTTTACTATTATGCAGGAGAGACTCTCAAAACCTGTCAAGAACATGTCTGGGTCATATTTCAGTCTAAAAACCCAAAGAAAAAAAAAATATTTTGCTTTTTTATGGCAAAATGTATGAGGATGAAGCATCTTTTTAGGACTATATATATATATATATATATATATATATATACACACACCGATCAGCCACAACATTAAAACCAAAACCAAAAAACATCTAGTGAGCGGCAGTTCTGTGGATGGAAATGCCTTGTTGATGAGTGAGGTCAACAGAGGATGGCCAGATTGGTTTGAACTGACAAAGTCTACAGTAACTCAGATAACCACTCTGTACAATTGTGGTGAGAAGAATATCATCTCAATGCTATTCAGAGATGCGGGTTGGTGCTGTTTTGGTGGCACAAGGGGAACCTACACAATATTAGGCAGGTGGTTTTAATTTTGTGGCTGATCTAAATGGCGGCCAAAAGTTTGGAATAATGTACAGATTTTGCTCTTATGGAAAGAAATTGGTACTTTTATTCACCAAAGTGGCATTCAACTGATCACAGCGTATAGTCAGGACATTAATAACGTGAAAAATTACTATTACAATTTGAACATAACTTAAACTACTTCAAAGAGTTCTCATCAAAAAAATCTTCCATGTACAGCTATGACAGCTTTGCAGATTCTTGGCATCCTAGCTGCCAGTTTGTCCAGATACTCAGGTGACATTTCACCCCACACTTCCTGTAGCACTTGCCATAGATGTGGCTGTCTTGTCGGGCACTTCTCACGCACATTACAGTCTAGCTGATCCACAAAAGCTCAATGGGGTTAAGATCCATAACACTCTTTTCCAATTATCTGTTGTCCAATGTCTGTTTCTTTGCCCACTCTAACCTTTTCTTTTTTTTTCGGTTTCAAAAGTGGCTTTTTCTTTGCAATTTTTCCCATAAGGCCTGCACCCCTGAGTCTTCTCTTTACTGTTGAACATGAAACTGGTGTTGAGCGGGTAGAATTCAATGAAGCTGTCAGCTGAGGACATGTGAGGTGTCTATTTCTCAAACTAGAGACTCTGATGTACTTATCCTCTTGTTTAGTTGTACATCTGGCCTTCCACATCTCTTTCTGTTCTTGTTAGAGCCAGTTGTCCTTTGTCTTTGAAGACTGTAGTGTACACCTTTGTATGAAATCTTCAGTTTTTTGGCAATTTCAAGCATTGTATAGCCTTCATTCCTCAAAACAATGATTGACTGACAAGTTTCTAGAGAAAGCTGTTTCTTTTTTGCCATTTTTGACCAAATATTGACCTTAAGACATGCCAGTCTATTGCATACTGTGGCAGCTCAAAAACAAACACAAAGACAATGTTAAGCTTCATTTAATGAACCAAATAGCTTTCAGCTGTGTTTGATATAATGGCAAGTGATTTTCTAGTACCAAATTAGCAATTTAGCATGATTACTCGAGGATAAGGTGTTGGAGTGATGGCTGCTGGAAATGGGGTCTGTCTAGATTTGATCAAAAATGACTTTTTTCAAATAGTGATGGTGCTGTTTTTTACATCAGTAATGTCCTGAATATACTTTGTGATCAGTTGAATGCCACTTTGGTGAATTAAAGTACCAAAATCCTTGGTATATATATATATATAATATATATATATATATATATATATATATATATATATATATATATATATATATATATATATATATATTGCATTTTGACTTAAAAAAAGATATATTATTTAAATTGTAAAGTATTTCTACATCATGTTAGTATTTGTTATTTAAATAAAAAAACATTATATTACAGTAATTTTTACTGTAATATGGTAAACATATTGAAAAATATTACAGCAGTGAGAATCCAATGAGAATCACCATTAAGAAAAATGGAAATGGAAAAAAAAAAAATGAAAAAAAAAAAAGCAAACTGTCAAGATGCATTACAGTAATGGAGAAATTAAAAAAAAAAAATTATGAATAAATAGACAATTGTTTTTTTTTTTTTTTTTATACACTTAATATATAAAAAAAATCTTAATAATTAAAAAAAATTGGCTTTATTTTCTTTATGCAAGAAAAAACTTTTAAGAATAGTCATTTGAAAAATAATAATTTGGGCCAACAAAATCTTAATATAGGTTTCATTTTCTTTTTGCGAGAAAAAACAAACAAGCAAGTTGTCAGGGCACATTATGGTAATGAGAAGATTTAAACACCAATTATTAATGAAAAAATGTAATGATTTAAAAAATTTAAATTGGGCCAAAAAAATCATAATAGTCCTAAAAAATTAATTTTCTTTATGCAAGATATAATTATTTTTATTTATTTTTTGTGTGAAATATAACTTGGACATTTCCATGGTTTTCATGAAATTTACTCAATTACTTGGGTCAGGCACTTCAGAAAGGCAAAGTTGTGACAACGGCACACAATAAACACATCGTAAGTCACTTTTTGTGGATGCATCTGCTAATTAGAACGGAATAAGCGAAGAGGGGGAAAAAAGCAACATAATTTGCCATAAGTGGTCATATGACTCACACTGAGAGTTTAGCATCACCTCTGGTTGTTGAAGTGTGTTCGTTTGTGAAAATCTGTCTGTCGTGGCATTGACTTGTTTTAGGCACTTTTTCTTTCACAGTCTTCATGCTATCAGTTTGTTCTGCATCCTCAAAAGCAAAGCAAGCAGACCGTTAGCATGTAGCCTACTTTTAATTCATTAACAATGTGCTGGCTCTTAGATTTATGACAGGACGTGCAACATTGTGAAAACAATCAAAACCACTTGTTTTTAAATGATTTCTTTGGTTGTTTCTGCTTGTTTTCGTCATCTTTGTGAGAATTTCTGTTTCGTCTTTGTTTTGAGTCAGTTACGAGGCCACTTGTGAAAATGTTTGTGTCTCTTGTTTTGTGAATTTCTGTAGGTAAGCGATAGGTAATGACTTTTTTGAAATGAACATCTGTTTGCATTTAAGTTGCAGTATAAGTAGACTATTTCATTTGGGCTTTACGGAAGTATAGGCATGACGGAGGAGCACTCAGTATTCTCATAGACAACTGTGACATACAAAAGATCTGGGGTTACATATTGACCACCAGTTTTAAAGGTATTTTCTTTTCATCACACTTTTTAGAAGTATTTCAGCAGATCAGAATCATATGCAATCATGTATGTCGTATTTTGAACTAGCATTTCCATTTGACTGCATATACTTATTGCCTAAAGTTAGTATGAGACTTGTAGATGTCATCAGGTGCTCTTTGTCTGTTTTTGGTGATGTTCTGTCAGGCTTGTACTACACCTATTTTAATTAATTTGTTCATATTTGTTTTCGATTTGTCCACAGCACATAAAATGCATACTCAGTTTGCCATCAGAGATATGTTTGTCCACTCAAGTATTTTTGACCCTGACACAATCAACTTCAGCAGTGAGTGTGTGTCTGAGGCAGACCATTCTGTTTGCTTGTTGTTTACTGGCACTTAATCTTAAATGTGGCACCTGAGATTCTTTTCCATTTGTGCATATTTAAGTTTCAACCAT
Source organism: Myxocyprinus asiaticus (assembly GCF_019703515.2). Classification (NCBI taxonomy): domain Eukaryota; kingdom Metazoa; phylum Chordata; class Actinopteri; order Cypriniformes; family Catostomidae; genus Myxocyprinus; species Myxocyprinus asiaticus. Next base: position 6,042,238 of record NC_059373.1, on the reverse strand, counting down.
TTTTTTTCAGTGGCTCTCATAGTTTGCAAAGGATCATTTGGTCACATTTTTACAGAGCAATTTCAACCAACCTGGTCTCATGACAAGTCAGATAGCGAAAACATAAGAAATTGTACAAGCTCGTACAAAAACGAACGACTTGCACTCCCATGTAGAAAAACTAACCATGTTATTACAATTATTCTTAAGTTTAAACCCCAAGTCAGAACATAACCACAAAGTTTAACACCTTACCCAAACTCTAAACCTAACAGTGATTTTAATAGGAAAATAACTTGCCTGCCTGCCTGTATTGGGATGATTTGAAGTTGTTTGTTGATTGGTTGGTCTATATGGAAATAAAAGTTGTACCTTTCCATACGAGCCACATCATACAATATCTTAAGATTTTGACATCTTGTACAAATTAACAAGTGCTCATGAGACTATGGTTCCAACAGTTTAGAAAATGTTGAAATCTTCCATTACTGGTCTAAAAGATGCTCTCGGTGCAAAAACACTACTATTAAAATTAGAAGTGTGATTACAGATTACAGCCCAATTTTACAAAAAGCAATATTATATGAAGCTATATAACCGATTCATGTTATAAAATGCTATATTACAGATTAATTTCCAATGGTGGGCTACACTACAGCTGTCGTGCACAGCAAAACCATATTTAGTGTTAACGTGTCCCTGTGAGTATATTCTATCTGGTTCCCTTCTTTACATGCGTCCTTTATTTGACGCGTTTAATGTGTCAACATGAACTAGCACATTTTGATCACTGCACTGTCTGCAAAATGGTCTTCTGATTTTTTTTTATTTCTATTTTTGGGTAAACTATCCCTTTAAGAATCCATTGTTGGGTTTATGACATTGCTTATGACCAGTGTTGGGTAAGTTACTCTAAAAAAGTAATTAATTACTAACTACTAATTAAATCTTCTACAGTGTAATTAGATTACTGTACTAATTACTCTGTCTGAAAAGTAATTGCATTACTTATTACTAATTATTTTCTAAAACCCTTATCAACCTCGACCAGATGTAAAATACAAGAATAAACATGAAATTGTTCTTTAAATTCTTTCAAATAAATCATATAAAATCAAATAAATTATTCATGAACTGGCCAAAGAATTTAAGGGGGCAGCGTTAAATTCGAAAACATATATTGTAACATTAAACATTAAGTTTAAGTTTTAAATTCACTATTGTTTTATATAGAATTGTTCTAGAGTCTATACAGTATTTAACACAATTACATCAGAAGTAACTGTAATTAAATTACTGAAAAATAAAGAGTAATCCCTTTACTTTTTTTCTCAATGAAAAATTTAATTACAGTAATTAATTACTTAGTAATGCATCACACCCAACACTGCTTATGACTAATAACTTCTCTCTCTGCTTCTCTTTCCATCTTGTTCATTCTCTCATAAAAACACACACATACACACACATTTTGATCTGAGTGCTGGCACCACCCTGTCAATCAACATTATTATCTGTGCACCTGTTATCTATGACTGTGTACAACTTGTGTGATACAGATTTTGGGACACTCGAACACATTTACAATCTAGGGTCATGATTTGAGGTTGCAAGACAGTAAAAATAGCAATGTGGACATGAACTCTGTTAGATTTTAGTCCTTGGGGATTAAAACCTTTACAAAGACTGTACTTATTTTAATTATTGTATTTTTTTTTTTTTTTTTACTATTAACCAATATGAACGAGTATAGCAGTATAAATAAATATATAACTATATATTATTAAGAGCTGTGTGATTTTTCTTTTCCGTTATTGTTTCTGTACTAAAGCTGGTCAAAGCGGTGCACCGGTGTAGTTGGGTTAACATGTAGGTTCAAAGATCAAATTATTATTTGTATTTTTTAATTGTTCTACTGAGTTGTTAATTGCCACTGCAAGAGTTCAGAACTTGTTTCACAGGAGCAGTTTCAGTTACTATGTACCAGTCAAACAATACAGTAATAACCTAGCACACACTGTGCTCACATTACACATTAAAATTAACAATTCTTTCATTATTACAGTGATCTTGGTGTCTATGCAGTTCAAGAAAAATACAAACACAAAAAAAGACTTACATCATTTATGAATACAGGTAAAATGGAACTCACACACAACACTTCCAGCTTCGGCCACTGGGGACAGTAATTCGAATTTCGGCAATTACAGACCGATTGCAGCTGCAATTTTTTGACCTACTGTTGCCGAATTCACAGTGCAATCAGTATGATCGGGCCTCAGAGAGGTGTTTATTTAAAATAAACATACCATAAAATGCTAACACTTTAAAATAGGTAAAATTAAGCATCCATGGTGATAGCACCCAATTGAAAAGGTCTCCAGAGGAGAGGCATGCTCTGCATTTAAAGGCAGCAGCGACAGGTGCTGTTAATTTACTCGCCCTTATGTCGTTCCAAACATGTATGACTTTCTTTCTTCTGCAGAACACAAATGAAGATTTTTAGAAGAATATTTCAGCTCTGGAGGTCCATACAATTTTAAAGCTCTAGAAAGCACGTAAATGCAGCATAAAAGTAATCCATACGACTCCAGTGGTTAAATCCATACCTTCAAAAGCGATCCAATCGGTTTTGGGTGAGATCAGACCAAAATGTAACTACTTTTTCACTGCACACCTTCACTGTCTGTAGGCACGATCATGATTTAGAAATCACGATCACCAAGGAGACTGCAATGTCAAGATTTATAGTGAAAAAGGAGTTAGATTTTTGGTCTGTTCTCACCCATAACCAATTAGATCGCTTCAAAAGATATGGATTTAACCACTGGAGTCTTATGGTTTCTTTTGTGCTACCTGTGCATCAATGACAGGCATCAAAACAGCATTCTTGTAATGGGTGGAGACTTCAACGTAGCACTTGATCCTGAGTTGGACATCAAAAAAGACAATCAACATCACAAAAAAAGTGTGATCAGAGTGTTATTTACAAGTACTAACTTGCCATACATAGATGTTTGGAGACATCTAAACGAAGACACTGAGGCATACACATACACATCCAAACCACACATTTTTTTCTCCAGCCCAAGAAACCAGATTGGACTATTTCTTCATGGAGAAAAATCACAAAGGACTGGTGAAGAAATGTGAAATTATAAATACAGATGTGTTTGTGTCTGACCACAGACCTGATTGCCTTACCTTACGTTTGTCAAGAGCCATCCCTTAAACTAGAATGGCAAAATAATTCTCTAAATTAGATCTGGAGCCATCTCACAGTAAATCATCGCCCCGGTAACTGAGAAGATATCATTGACTGATGACAGCTGATAGAGACAAATTTTACTCATCAATTCTAAAACTTTCTTTGTACAAATGCTTCTGCAAAGCTTCCTTTTATAGTAGACCAATGATTGTTGAGGTAATGGAACAGGATTCAAGTTACTTTTTACTTTCTCCCAAGTTTCTTAAAAATAATTAGATTACTTGTGACAAGAATCTTACAAAGTCTTTAATTAACTAATCACAACCCACAACAAATGCATACAACATGCATATAATACAAACTGTTACGTTACATTAAGTAATTTATATTGATTTTCAATGTACAGTATTTTGATCTATCTCATTATTCAGTATGATTCAGTGTGTGTGACATATTCAAGATTTCTTCAATCAAAAAACATTCTTATATGATTTTACATCGTTTGAATTAATGTGGTAACATCTAAATCTTTTATTGAGGTCAAATATATAGTTTAAAGGAATATTCTGGGTTCAATATAAGCTAGCTCTCAAAAGCATTTGTGGCATAACATTGATTACCACAAAAAATTATTTCAACTTGTCCATCCTTTTCTTTAAAAAAAGCAAAAAATGTGGTTTTACTGAAGCACTTCAATGGAAGTAAATGGGGCCAAACTGTAAACATTAAAATACTCACTGTTTCAAAAGTATAGCCACAATTGTGACAATACAAAATATGTGGGGTTACATATTGTCCAAAAGTTTGGAATAATGTACAGATTTTGCTGTTTCAGAAGGAAATTGGTAATTTAATTCACCAAAGTGGCATTCAGCCGATCACAAAGTATAGTCAGGACGTTACTGATGTAAAAAACAGCACCATCACTATTTGAAAAAAGTCATTTTTGATCAAATCTAGACAGGCCCCATTTCCAGCAGCCATCACTCCAACACCTTATCCTTGAGTATTCATGCTAAATTGCTAATTTGGTACTAGAAAATCACTTGCCATTATATCAAACAGCTGAAAGCTATTTGGTTCATTAAATGAAGCTTAACATTGTCCTTGTATTTGTTTTTGAGTTGCCACAGTATGCAATAGACTGGCATGTCTTAAGGTCAATATTAGGTAAAAAATTGTGTTTTTGAGGCAGACCATTCTGTTTGTCTGTTGTTTAGTGACGCTTAATCTTAAATGTGGCACCTGAGATTCTTTTCCATTTGTGCATATTTAAGTTTCAACCATTATTTCAGTGCCTCTCACAGTTTGCAAAGGATCATTTAGTCATATTTTTAGAGAGCAGTTTCAACTCACCTGGTCTCATGACAATTCTGAGATAGCAACAATGAAAGAAATTGTATGAGCTCATACAAAAATGTACGACCTGCACTCCCATAGAGAGAAATCATTTCTTGATGATGATCACTGTTTCAACAATCGCAGGAATGTCTTAGGAAGAATAGAATGTTGCAATCAGCTGACACAATTTGGCATGTGGGGATATCAAAAATGATAATATACCTACACAACTTGTTTCTTGCAGTTTCTTTTTAAAATAATACTTATATGAAGGTGTGGTGGGATGAGTCAAGAATTCATCTTAGTTCATTTTGTCAGTGTATCTCACAGTTTGCAAAGGATCATTTGGTCACATTTTTACAGAGCAGTTTAAAAAAAACTGGGCTGTGTTTCCCAAAAGCATCATAAGCCATTAAGACTATTAACAATATGACGAGTTGAAATAATGAGACGGGACGTTAAACAGGTGGGGCAATTTTGCCATAATACTGTATACTATATAACGGAGTAGTGGTGGCATAGTGGGCTAAAGCACATAACTGGTAATCAGAGGGTTGCTGGTTCAATCCCCACAGCCACCACCATTGTGTCCTTGAGCAAGGCCCTTAACTCCAGGTTGCTCCAGGGGGGTTGTTCCTGTAATAAGTGCACTGTAAGTTGCTTTGGATAAAAGCGTGTGCCAAATGCATAAATGTAAATGAGTCTCCAAATACAGCCTCGACTTCAAGAGCAAGGATCGTTCAAGACTTGTCAATTTGCCAACGGATCCTTAAGCAAATAATCCAGCACTTTGAGAATAATGTTCCCTAAAGACAAATTGGATGGATTTTGGGCATTTCACCCTCTACAATGCACAATATAGTTAAAAGGTTCAAAGAATTGGGTCAAATCTCGGTGCACAAAGGGCAAGAAGAAAACCTCTTCTGAATGCACATGATCTCTGATCCCTCAGATGTCACTGTCTTAAAAAACATCATTCATCTGTAATGGATATCATGAACATGGGCTTGGGATAACTTTAGTAAACCTTTGTTAAAATGATATAACATTTCTGGACAAAAAAAGGAACAAGTGTAATCTTAAGGCTCCAGGGTAGGGTTGCACCAGCTGTGCGTAAGGTCTCACTTAAGTTGGGACGTAAAATTCACACTAAAGGCTTAGTAACTACTTGTTAGTTTGTAACTAAGTCAGTGCTTAATTTGGTTGCACCACCTGTTCTTAAGGCAAGACTTAACTAGTAGGTCGTATGCTCTCTGTAATGTAATGCGTAGTAGCATAATATGACTTTTACCTGTATTGATCCAATAAACAGCCTTCAAATGTGTACACAGAAGTGTTAAAAAACCATGAACTTCAACTTGATCTTGTTACGGTTGATGTCCAGCCCTTGTTTGTTCACGTAACTGTCAGCTGTAATAAATTATATCCCCATTAAAATAGGATACGTAATAAAAGTAGACTTGATAAATAGTATATTTGCCCTGTGTAAATAATATATAGGAACTGTATCTAAAATAAATAAGGGGGGATAAATAAATACTAATACAACAGGCTGGAAAAATAGACATTTATTCATTTTAATATCCTATATATATATTGAATGTGTTGAAACTTGACACCGGGTGACACACCCTGAAAACTGCACTGTAGAATGGTTTCATGCTGAAGAGCCGCTTAAAAGTTTTTTTTTTTCATTCTCGTAAATGTAAACGAGTGTAAATGTCAACATCATACTGTATGTCGAAATGATTGATGCCTGTCATGCAAAACATGAGCTCACTGATGTCATAAAATATCAGTCTGCTTTTTTATTCTATCCTTTACTCCTGGTCGGAGGCTTCCGTAAATATTTAGTTCATAAGTAGGGTTACGTTCTACCTAAGTTTAATGGTGCAACGCTCAAATATTTAGTCATGCGTAAATTGTGACTTAGTGCCCATTTATGCCACAACTAGGCTGGGTTGTAACTTACGTATAGCTGGTGCAACCGGCCCCGGGTCATTTTGACCTGAAATAGCTCTTTTGTTACTCTCAAATGAACAGAGTATGAGGGTTAAAAGACAGAACGCTTCCAATTTCATACCCTCATTTATGCTTTCTCTCGTGAATAATTAAACTACCGCAAAAGTGCAATATTTAAAAACTCAGTTTACTATGCAGTTCACTTATTTTATGCACTTCACTCGAGTTCTGTACTTACCCTCACTATATGCACATAGTCTCACCAGTCTTCACATTATTTCCCCTCGCACATTTGTACATAGAATACATCATTATATATTCTATCGGCATCTTTTTTTGTGTTTATCTTTATTTATATTTAATATGTTATTATGTAATTGCTACTTTAATATAGCCTACCAACCCGTTTTCACCCCGAAGGCGTCAAAACAAATAGGCATAAAAGAAACAGATATTAACAATAGGCGGACATTGACCATAACCATACAGTATAAGTGACAGTAGAAAAAAAATAAAAATATAAATAAAATAAAAAATAATAATGGTATGAATAAATGGACGAGTTTACACAAAGGCAAAAAAGATCTAAAGAGCACTCAAATCATTCAGCATATTCACTAATGTAGTGACTTCTTCATTTAAGAAAAAGCGGAGGTATGAAGCAAGAATTTTAAGTTCATTTACAAAATGAAGTGGTGGTGGCGTAGTGGGCTAAAGCACATAATTGGTAATCAGAAGGTTGCTGGTTTAATCCCCACATCCACCACCACTGTGTCCTTGAGCAAGGCACTTAACTCCAGGTTGCTCCAGGGGTATTGTCCGTGTAATAAGTACGCTGTAAGTCGCTTTGGATAAAAGCGTCTGCCAAATGCATTAATGTAATTTTTTTTAGACATTTCCGTTGAAGCAAAGAATTGTGGGTTATGAGTGCCCACGAAGGATATACCTCATGCGTCATCCGAATTCCCGTGAAAGAAGGTCGCATTCGAAGTGTCCTACTCGCTTTTCTGAAATGAGACAGCCTCGATGACGTATGCGGCCGACAAATGCGACCTCCGGAGGACGCATCCTTCCAAACGAGACACAGCCACTCTCTCTCTCTCACACACACTCACTCTCTCTCACACACACTCTCTCACTCACTCTTTCTCTCTCTCTCTCTCTCTCTCTCTCTCACACACACACAGACACACACACACACACACACACACACTCACTCTCTCCCTCACACACACTCACTCACTCTTTCTCTCTCTCTCTCTCTCTCTCTTACACACACACACACACTCACTCTCTCCCTCACACACTCACTCTCTCTCACACACACTCACTCACTCACTCAATTTCCATTTTTTTAAAGTAGTTTATTGACATGATTGTGTTTACATACAATATTGCCAAAGCATTAATACACAAAACAGATAGTGACAAGACAAATAATAATAATAAAACAGTAACAAATAACAATAAAAATAGAAATAAAATAAGGTGCCAGGTAATGAATAAAATAAATACTATAATAACAATATACACTATACAATATAAAATAAAATAAGCATTTAACAAGACATTATGAACATAAGGAAATAAAAATACTGTGACTGATGTACATTAAGGTAGTGATTGGTTTCTGAGGGTGTGCATCTCAAAAATGGATTTTGCTGCAACTGATGCATGATTGTCCTCCCCCAGTAACACCTGCATTTGATCTGTTTCTGCTGAACTGGAAAACTGTGGCATGAGGTTTGAGAGTTTGTCAAAGTATTTCTCTCTCACCTCTGTACATTTCTCACAGTGAAGGAGAAAGTGTGTCTCTGTCTCGACCTCACCAATGTCACAGTGAGCACAGACTCGTTCTTCCTTTGGAAGCCATGTTTGTCTGTGTCTGCCTTTTTCTATGGCCAGACTGTGATCACTGAGCCTGTATTTGGTGAGGATCCATCTCTGTTTTGGATATCTTACAGTGTAGAGCTATTCTGCTAGATTATACGTTCTGTTTAGGGTCTGATAACATTCCAATTTGCTTTGGTTTTTACTATCATTTTCCCAATGGACCAAATATGAATTTTTGCTTTCTTTTATGATTTGGTTTATTCTGATTTGGTTTTGTTCAGCAGTGCTGGTCTGAAACTGGTGTTTGTTAGTTGTTAGTGGGTTTGTGAGTTTCAGAGCCAGCTGACAAAAGGGACTGGTTTTAGGCTTCAGCTCTTGGGTTTTAAGGGCTTCATGTTGCAGTGTGTTAGGGAAACTTGAATTTTCGGATATACCGATCCTGTGCAGGTGTTGTTACATGTGGTCTGCAACTGCAAGGACAATCAGCTGTCCTTCCTGTCTCCCTGTAGCGCTGTCTTAGGTGTCTCACAGTACGGACATTGCAATTTATTGCCCTGGCCACATCTGCAGTCCTCATGCCTCCATACAGCATGCCTAAGGCACGTTCACACAGATGAGCAGGGACCCTGGGCATCTTTCTTTTGTTGTTTTTCAGAGTCCTCTTTAGTGTCCTACGTTTTTATAACTGTGACCTTAATTGCCTACCGTCTGTAAGCTGTTAGTGTCTTAATGACCGTTCCACAGGTGCATGCTCATTAATTGTTTATGGTTCATTGAACAAGCATGGAAAACATTGTTTAAATCCTTTACAATAAAGATCTGTAAAGTTATTTGGATTTTTACAAAATTCTTTAAAATACTGTGTCCTGAAAAAGGGACGTTTCTTTTTTTGCTGAGCTTATATGTGTGTGTGTGTGTGTGTGTGTGTGTGTAAATGTATGTGTGTGTACATGTGTGTATACATGTGTGTATGTATATATGTGCATATATATGTATGTATTTTACTATGTTTTACTATGGTCTAAAGAGATTCCTAAAGAGAGTTCTAAAGAGTTCTTTTTTAAAACTTCATCGTTTCATTGTGTATAAAGGCATTTATAAGGACAAATATAAATACACATATATATGTATATTATAACATTTACATATACATACACTTAAATAAATTATATATTTGTATGTATGAATACATAGAACCCTATAAGTTGATTTTGAATGGCCTGTTTTCATTAAGAGTTGTGTTTTTATGTAAACCCCAGTTATTTCAATGTAAATAATATAAGTAAACTATCAACCATTAATTATTTAACTTGGCTATCATGACAGTTTGGCACAATCCCCAAGTTATAAAGTATTAGCTAACTGCTAACACTTGAACTTGACATGTATTAGTTTGCACATGTCAGGTACCATTAGCACCTGTCAATTGGTTTTGGGTATGGCATTTATTCTTAAAATATAGAACAACCCAAATAGGTGGGTGATCATGATGTGCAATGGTAAAACAGACAAAAATAATTAAAATAAAGTGGTTCCAGAATCTGACATTCATTATCTAAATTCTCTAATTACTGCAGCATGACTTACCACAGGAAGGGATGAGATGACAATGAATATCATGCCCCTTGCCTGCAAGATGCCAAGCAAGTATTATGTAATTAATCTCATGTTTCTGTTGGCAAAGTATCATATACACAAATGCAAGTTTAGTAATTCAAGACCCTGTATTTCTTTATTTTTGAGTGAACTACAACAGTATCACAGTCCAAAGTGTGTTCCAAACATCCTAAAGCAAAAAGAAATGTGCTTCTGCTGGCATATTACCACATCTGTGAATATTTTTTATTCTTTTTCTTTTTTCGTTCTTCTGTACTTATGTTTATGTACCTACAGTATTTGTTAACACCCCTTGTGATTTTTACATTTGAGGTTGCGTTGTCTTTATTATATGTTGTACCATGTATATTAATGAACCTTTTAATAAAAATCAATCAATCAATAAATAAATAGAACATTTGAATGAAAAACTTTATTGGTAGGATTGCTTGTTTTGTTAGTACAAAACAAAATATTAAAAAATAAAATATTTTGAATTTCTTAATTATAAACCAACATAAGCATTCGAGAATAGCCTACATGAAAGTTATATAGCCTAATATTATAATATTACTCCGTAAAAAATGTAATAAAAAATAAATAAAAACCTGTCCTAGTAATTTTGTGTAGGAGTTTACGGTGTGTTTTGATTGGCCAGCATAATAAGACTTCAACAACCACAGCAGTAAAAGTACGTTAATCTGGTAATATTCGACTGAAACCATTAACAGTAGCGAGCTGCTAATTAATTCATTAATGTCGCTGGGATCAAGTATAAGAAATATAGCGCAGTCCACAAAACACAAATACATTAAATGTCAGCCCATAAAATATACAAATAAAAGGAATAGACATGAAGTGTAACATTGGGCATCTACAAATATATGTGTGTGTGTTTTTTATTTTTATATTTCATTCTTATGAGAGCTTTAGAAAATTGCAATGATGTATTTAACAGGAGACCGCGGTCTACATCGGCTCATTTGCCTTATGCGTCTTGATTTGACGCACAAGGCTTGCAGTTGAAAGCAATAGAGTTAGTAGTTCGTCTATATGGCGACGCCTGAGGGTACCTTTTGCGTCTTAATAGTGACGCGCAAGGCGCTTGACCATGCTTCAGTTTTTGACGGGTTGGTATATTAGAAATGACTGCATTTTCAAATAAATGTCTTATCACTGTGGTACAACTAATTTCATAGTAGAGATCAAATTTGACACTGTGGACTGATACATACTGTAGTCAATTGAACCATCCTTATTAAAGTTTAAGGCAAGACAAGTTAACTGATATGGCACATTTCATACACAGTGGTAATTCAAAGTACTTTACATAAAGAAAAATTAAAAAACAGGATACAATTTTAATCTTACTTAAAAACAATTAAGAACAGGCAATGAGAATAAAAAGAAAAATATGTTTTAAAAGCTATTTTATATAAAAAAAAATCAAAAAAAAAAAAATTCATTTTTGTTCACCCCTTATATGCTCATTTTATATACCCTAAATGCAAAGTTTGAGAAAAGTAGATGAGACCATTTTAATTTTATATACCTTTAACTTTCACGTCTGTGTTCACACAAAAGTAAATGTTTTGCTCCATCTGCCACGGTGAAGTCGATCTAGAGCAATTACTGCATTCTATGAGATAAAATTGACACATTGGGATGGTACATAGGCTATTGGACTATCCAGTAGCGGATTTAGGCATGGGCGACGTGCAGTTGCCCAGGGCAGCACCCTGGTTCACCTGATTCACTTAACACATGCTCAGTTTAGTCCTTATTCCACATGTGAGGAAGTGGAGTCCTGTGGCAGTCACAGCAGATTTTAGAGGGGAAAAACTAACTTAGAGGTAAGAAAATAACTTTTTTTACTTCATTTATTTTTGTGATGGCAATGCCTGCTTTGTAGTTAAACTCATCAAAGTTAAATTATGTTTATTGTGTGTCTGTGTAGAAATTTTTCATGTAAGTTGTTAGTGCTAATGTTTTGGCTGTTAGCTGTAAGGTGAGCTAGTTCATGGCTACAAGACTCTGGGTTAGTTGTAACATCAATGAAATATGTTACAACCTACCCCAAGCAAATGTTTTGTTGTATTTATATGTTTTCTTTGAATTTCAGTATGCCTAGGTCTGGAAGAGAAAGACAAACCGAGGGGTGTCTCTCAGCATTTTGAAGAGAGCATCAGATGATGTAAAAGAGCAGGGAAAGTCTGTAAGATCTGTGGCAAAATTGTATGGCATTTGCCATGTAACCTTGTACAGATTCTGACACTCCAGGAGTGCCATACATCTGTCACCACTGTGACTCTGATGGTGAACACCTTGCACACACACACACACACACACACACGTTCAAGTTCGATTTTATTCTGGCCAATTACTATGACTGACAGTAACAAACATGCTTACACACGCATGCACGTTATTCAGTTTTATTATTATGATGCTAATTATCCCACATCCGACTTGAATGGCACGCAGCATAACCGTGTACCCTGACGAAATGAAATTTATTGCAAGCAACATTTAAATAGCAAATATTATTAGATCGATTTTTCCAGGTATTATAGACCTCCTTGGTAGATTCATATGAAAAATGATGATTTTTGAATGTCTGTTCGTGAGATGTTCATTTTAAAAAACAGTCATGCTGCAGTTAAAATTAGGCTTGCTTGAACATTAAGTGTCGTAAATGTCAGTTGGTATTATTAGTTAGCTGCGACATAATGTATGATGCCCAAAGGCATAGGGTGTCTTATTCATTGTGAAACCGTGTTTTCTTAATGGCATGAATCACACTGAAGGCGTAGACTTTTAATGCACAGCCCGCCACAGGTGGATTGTTTCAAGATTATTTTATTTTGTTTTTTGGTAATTTCAATGTTTTAATTTGATGAGAAATGTCTATTCATATATCTAATTGATATATAAATATATTGAAATATATACACTTGATTGCAGACTTTGGTATCTTGGCAAATCTGAGCACAGTTAGTGATATTGTTAAGATCTCTTCTGAAACTATAGAGTTCATTTAGTCTTGTGCTGTCTAGGAGAAACATTTGAGATTTTAAGGGGATCTCATTTGTGATTTTTCTTTCCTGTGGGTTGGGTCATGTGAAAGAAAAATCCTTTTTTATTTTGAGATTGTTAAAAAGTAATTTATCCAACCTGGTCTAATAGAATCACGCTACTGTAACTACGTTTTTGCACATTTATTTTTACGTGGCTCGTTGTACGTATCATGACAGCTTCCTGGTGAAATGAACTCTAGAGGCGCTACAATAATTGTTCACTTTCACACAAATCACAAGTACATTTGATCTTTTCTGTTCCTTACACAGTGCCATCTTATGACATCAAAACACTTTTAGTTTAGTGTATGACTTGTAAGGTGATACATTTTAACGTTTGCATTAAATAACCAAAAAGGGGTGTAAAAAGCAAGTTTAATCACGATATGAACTTGTATCAATTCTTTTAGCCAGCGGTTTGATGTTTGCCGATACTTCAAAGTCTGCCGCGATACGATTTCGATTCAATTCAGGGGCCTGCGATCGATATTACGATATTATTTACACAATTTATATGCAACCAAAATATAAGTTGAATAGTTTATTGAGCTCTCTGAAAAGTGCAAATCCAGTATCCACATTGGGACATCCACAGCAAAATATAATTCAGAAAAATAAATAATGTCACATTCATGTGATCATCAATCGTTTGCTTAAATGACTGGCGTCGTTTGAAACACTACCGTGACAATTTGTCATATTTACACCAGTCAAGCAAGTCTTTCAATGCAAAATACTCACAACAGGAGAGTATGTGCTATCTGTGTTTTTTCTTGGCTACAACTTCCACAGTTGTATTGAAAAATGCTGTTACAGTTTACTGTGATAAATGTTAGTATCAGTGTTTATGTGTAGATGGGAAAAGTTTTGTAATTGATGTTGGTGCAGGGCAAGTTAAGCCGTTTGACATGGTTGAACTGCTCCAGAGTGCTTTAAAATATAAAATTTATCATGCAGAATTCAAATGCGCCACAATATCGATTGAAGCCTGATTTAACGGCGTATGTGATCGGCTCTGCGCTATCCTGTTACCAGGGCTCGCAGCCCTGTTGATGGGCATGCACGGATAGACCAGACCGCAACTTCAGGGTTCAGTCACTTCGCGCACACCCGTGTCCCATGTGAGAAGCATATTTAGTGCTTAAAAAGTGAGATGAATATCATAAGGTTTCTGCATTGCTGACGGAAATGCGTATGGCTGTTATTAGAATATCAAAATAAACATGCATCATTTTTAAAAAATTTTTTTCATTGATTCCTATATAAACAACAAAGAAAAACCTAACACATATATAACAAATCAACATTTAACATTTAACCCCCACTAATATCCCTCCCCAATCACCAACCCCACCCTGACCCCCAACGAACACCCCTGTGGTCACATATAATAATACACACACACACATAGAAAAAAACCAAAACAGAAAACAAAGAAAATATAATAAAAATACACAATTAAACTAAACGTCTCTCTCCACATCCCCTCCCCGAGAGTCCCCCAAAAATGCTAAATAATTGCCCCATTTGTTATCGAACAAGTCCCAAAACCCCAGCCTTCAACTTGCCACCTCCTCGAAGGTTGCCACCCTCCCCATCTCCGCACACCACCCCGGAAATCAGGGTGCTCCATCTGACTTCCATCCCCTTAAAATAATTTGCCTGCCAATCATGATACTGGTCAGAACCCAATTATTTTTCTGCTTATCCCCCATATTTATGACTGCCCCATCACCCAAAATACAGAGTCTAGGGCAAAGTAAAATTTGAGAACCCAAAACTTCACAACTCTGAACCTTCAACCAAAATTCTTGGATTTTAACACACCCCCAAAAAACATGGGTTGTGTCTCCATCTTCAGATTGGCATCGCCAGCAGGTGGGTGCCTATACAATCTAGAGGGGGTCCAATAGAATCTATGTAAAATCTTGAATTGCATAAGGCGCACGCTTCCATCTCTAGATGCAGACTTGACATTTTTTAGAATCCTAGCCCACACTTCCTCCTCCAATACCAAATTTAAATCTTTCTCCCATAATCTCTTGATAGAGGTTAAAGCTCCGACCCCCAGACTCTGAATTAGTAGGGAGTAATACACAGATGCCTCATGACCTTTTCCAAAAGCCGTAATCACCTCTCCCAGAGTATCTGCCGCTTTAGGGGGGTGTGTGCTACTCCCAAAAACAATACAGAGCAGGTGGCGCAGCTGTAAATACCTATAGAACTGAGATCTGGGAATTTCAAAATGTTGAACCAAATTTTCAAAAGATCTCAACACTCCAATCTCATATAGGTTGCTGAGTGTATTAACCCCCCTCACAATCCACTCTGACCAGCAGAAATGGGACTTATTAATACATAATTTAGGGTTCAGCCATATGCTTGAGGTAACATTTAAATAAATGTCCGAATTAAACACCCTGGACACTTTTGTCCATACCACATGCAAATGTGAGATAACCAGGTGAAACTTAACTTCTCCAATTAGTTTGATAGAAAGTAGAGCCTGACCAATATGGGATTTTTGAGACCGATACCGATTTTAGAGAGGGAAAATTCACAGATTACCGATATGGTGACCGATATAGCTAATTTTTGAGCTGGAATGAAAACAGACCTTTTCTATATCAAATCAAATCAAATCACTTTTATTGTCACACAGCCATATACACAAGTGCAATGGTGTGTGAAATTCTTGGGTGCAGTTCCGATCAACATAGCAGTCGTGACAGTGATGAGACATATACCAATTTACAATAACATCAAATTAACACAACACAATTTAAAGTCTAATATACACATAATTACACACAACAATATACAAATAATAACATACACTGTACAGTATACAATACACACAATATAGATACACATTATTCAATAAAAAATAAAATAAAAAAAAGTATATATAGTAGTATATATAGAATGTACAGTAGGTTGTATTGTACTGTATTGACATTCAGGCTGACATTCAGGTTGATAGTAAGTTGTTAAGAGAGAATATAATATAATAATAATATAATTTATGACAGTCCGGTGTGAGATATAAGAGTAAGAGTAATAAAGTGCAGTGCTGATGTATTTTGATCGTGGGAGATCAAGAGTTCAAAAGTCTGATTGCTTGGGGGAAGAAGCTATCATGGAGTCGGCTGGTGCGGGTCCTGATGCTGCGATACCGCCTGCCTGATGGTAGCAGTGAGAACAGCCCATGGCTCGGATGGCTGGAGTCTCTGATGATCCTCCGATGATGTGTCTGGCAGTTCGCACCACCCTTTGCAGTGCTTTGCGGTTGTGGGCAGTGCTATTGCCGTACCAGGCGGAGATGCAGCCAGTCAGGCTGCTCTCTACAGTGCAGGTATAGAACCGTGTGAGGATGTGGCGGTTCATTCCAAACTTCCTCAGCCGTCTCAGGAAGAAGAGGCGCTGATGAGCCTTCTTCACAACGACTTCAGTGTGGATGGACCATGTGAGTTCCTCAGTGATGTGGACACCCAGGAACTTGAAGCTGCTGACTCTCTCCACTGGTGCTCCATTGATGGTGATGGGACTGTGTTCTCTGTCTTTTCTTCTGAAGTCCACCACAAGCTCCTTTGTCTTACTGACATTGAGGGAGAGGTTGTGCTTCTGACACCAGTGTGTCAGAGTGTGCACCTCCTCTCTGTAGGCTGTTTCTTCATTGTCAGTGATCAGACCTACCACTGTCGTGTCATCAGCAAACTTAATGATGGCATTGGAGCTATGTGTTGCCACACAGTCATGTGTGTACAGGGAATATAAGAGTGGGCTGAGAACACAGCCCTGTGGGGCTCCAGTGTTGAGGGTCAGTGATGAGGAGATGTTGCTGCCTATTCTAACCACCTGGCGTCTGCTTGACAGGAAGTCCAGGATCCAGCTGCACAGCGAGCTGTTTAAGCCCAGAGCCCGGAGTTTCTCATCTAGCTTGGAGGGCACTATGGTGTTGAATGCTGAGCTGTAGTCTACAAACAGCATTCTCACATAAGTGTTCTTTTTTTCCAGGTGGGAGAGAGCAGTGTGTATTGTAGATGCAATGGCATCATCAGTGGAGCGGTTGTTGTGGTAAGCAAACTGCAATGGGTCAAGAGAGAGAGGCAGCACAGAGCAGATGTAATCTTTGATTAGTCTCTCAAAGCATTTGCTGATGATGGGGGTCAGAGCAACAGGACGCCAGTCATTTAAGCAAGTTATTTTTGATTGCTTTGGAACAGGCACAATGGTGGATGTTGTAAAGCATGTGGGCACTACAGACAAAGAGAGGGAAAGGTTGAAAATGTCCGTGAAAACACCAGCCAGCTGGTTCGCGCAAGCTCTGATGATGCGGCCCGGAATGCCGTCTGGGCACGCGGTTTTGCGGATATTCACCCGTCGGAAGGATCGGGTTACATCCGCTACAGAGACGGAGAGTGAACTAACCTCTGTGGCTTCGGCCGCGAGAGCTCTCTCTGTGAGGGTGGTGTTATTTCCCTCAAAACAAGCATAAAAACTATTTAGCTCATCCGGGAGAGAGGCAGCGGTGTTCATGGCAGAGTTTTTATTCCCTTTAAAGTCCGTGATGATGTTAGTTTCCATAAGGCAGATAATGCAGCAGTCCCTCGTCCGTCTCTCGTTGGAAAGAGATCCGCGCTTTCAGCTCGCAGAGCTTGTTATCCAGAGACTGAACATTTGCCAGCAGAATAGTGGGTAGCGGGGGTCGATTTGCGTGGCGTCTTACTCTGATGAGAACGCCGGCTCTGTTTCCCCTTTTCCTTTTGCGTTTCCAAGTCCAGACTGCCCAGACAAAGGGCTCCGCTTCCGTGTTTGTAAACAGCGGGTCGGCATTGAGGAATTTGAAGTCTGGTTTATGGTGTGAAATTGCTTAACCAATGTCCAAAAGTGTTTGTCTGTCGTAGACAACAAGACAGACAACATCCAAGACAAAAAACATAAGAATTGTGAACAAAACAAACAAAACACTACCATGTTGTGTCGGAGCTCGCAACACAGCAGCCATACTCGGCGCCATCTTGAGTCTGAGTTAAATGTGGATTGTGCACCGATTTTGCACCTATGCAAAGGTACTCAGAAGGCTACTTTCTTAAACAAATATTTTTATCAAAGAACATTTGACATTATTATTATACATTGTCAACAAATTCTAGAAATGAACACTGAGAAAATAAAGAATAAATAAAAATACAATAAATAGCTTAATAAACATCAGTACTGTTAGTATCAGTCAATTGCTGACCATTAAAATAAAGAATAAATTCAAATAAAATAAATAGCTTAATAAACATCAGGGGCCGGTTGCACCAGCTATACGTACGTTACAACTTAGCCTAGTTGTGGCATAAATGGGCACTAAGTCACAATTTACGCTCTACTAAATATTTGACCGTTGCACCATCAAACTTAGGTAGAACGTAACCATACATATAAACTAAATAGCCTCCGACCAGGAGCAACTGATGGAATAAAAAAGCAGATTCATTTAATGACATCGATGAGCTCATGTTTTGGTTGACAGGCTTCAGTCCTTTCGACATATATGATGGTGTTGGCATTTACACTTGTTTACATTTACGAGAGAGAGAAAAAACTTACTTTTAAGCGGCTCTTCAGCATGAAACCGATCTAAAGGTGCAGTTTTTTGGGTGCGTCGCCTGGTGTCAGGTTTCAACACATTCAAAATATATACAGAATATTAATTTCAAAACACATTACAGACAGAGTTTAGTCAGAGATTTGATTCACAATAGAAAAGTAATTCATGTTCTGTATCAGTATTATTAATACTGAATAAGGTTTTATATCATAAATGAACAAAGATGCAGAAAGAAATGTATTCATTTTATGTTGGTATTGTTTGTGTAAAAAAAAACTTGTCATGTAAATATGTCATGATAAAAACATTGTCACGTTTATGTGTTTTGTTCATGTTTTGTGTTCATGTCTTTTATTTTGAAAGTTTAATTCCTGTTTCATTGCCATGTCGTGTGATCTCATGTGATCCTCTCTTGTTCCATGTGTTTTGTTCTCATTGGTTTGTGTTCATGAGTCTTGTTATCAGTTCTGTTATGTCATTGGTTCATGTTTCATTGTCTTATTAGTAGTTCAGTCTTGTGATTGGTTGTCTTGTTTACTTGTTACCCATGTCTGTGTATTTAGCCCTGATGTTTGTCATTGTTCTGTGTCAGGTATTGTTTGTGTAGCATTGTGTCAAGTCAAGTCAAGTCAAATCAAGGTTTTGTTTCACGTTTGGATGCCACTGTAAATAAACTGTACTTGGGTTCTCATCATCATCATCGTCATCTGCCTGTCATTGCCAGCGATTGTTACAAAAATAATTAACTTAATTTTTTGACACTCAAAGTTAATTTGTTTCCTAACTGCTGTTTTGTGCAAGGTATGGAATATGGATAAACCTTTACTAAATTATCCATTTTGGAAGCATTGGAATCAAAAGAATTAATTAGTGGTGCACTGATCAGGAAATTTGAGGCCGATACTGATACCAATTTTTTTAAAGTGCTCTTTGCCTCACATTTGCAAGTTATATGCTGCAGTTATATGTTTATGCCCCACACAGTAAAATTACGATAACGCTTTAAAATAAAGCTCCATTTGTTAACAACATTTGTTAATGAACTAATTCACTTAATGTTAGTTACAACATATACTAACACATTTTTTTAAATCAAAAGTTGTATTAGTTAACATAGTTTATAGTGCATTAACTTAACACGAACTAACAATGAACAATTGTATTTTTATTAACTAACATTAACTACGATTAATAAATGCTGTAAAAATATATTGTTTTAACTAATGCATTAACTAATGTTAACGAATGGAACCTTTTTATAAAGTGTTACCAAAATTACATTAAAATTGAATTAATTGTGATTTGCTGACATTTATTTGTATTGAAAATTGTTATGTACAATTCTGTTGTCACAAAGGTCTTTGCGACATACTGGCAACCAGAAAAAGCCATGAGAGCATCACACACAGCAGAGATACAGTACATTCAAAAATAAGATATATATGCATTACAAGCTCCAAAACTGCTCCATTGAATCATTAATATCTATGATTTGTTTACAGTCGTTGGTGTTTTGTTGTAATACAAATTACGAATTATTAAGCAAATGCATGAAGAAGCGGTGCTGTTACTGAAGATTAAACTGTTACATCTGTTAATAGTGGTATTGCGACCAGCATTAATCTGATTTAAAGGGATAGTTCACCCAAAAATGAAAATTTTCTTATTTACTCACCCTCATGATATCCCAGGTGTGTATGACTTACTTTCTTCACCAGAACACTTTTGAAGAAAATTAGAAAAATTTCTTAGCTCAGTAGGTTCTTAAAATGGAAATGGATGGTGATCTGATATTTGAAGCTTCAAAAATCACAGACAGTCTGCATAAACGTCATCTATACGACACCAGCTGTTAAATCAATGTCTTCTAAAGTGACACGATCGCTTTTGGTGCAAAAAATATCAATATTTAAGTACTTTTTTTTAACTCTAATTCATTCTTCCTAGGAAATCCCAGGAGATCAGCAGTTACAGAAATACTCAAACCAGCCCGTCTGGCACCAGCAATCATGCCATGGTCCAAATCACTGAGATCACATTTTTTCCCCATTCTGATGGTTGATGTGAACATCAACTGAAGCTCCTGACCCATATATGCATGATTTTATGCACTGCACTGCTGCCACACAATTGGCTGATTAGATAATCACATGGATGATTGTTGGTGCCAGACAGGCTGGTTTGAGTATTTCTGTAACTGCTGATCTCCTGGGATTTTCACACACAACAGTCTCTAGAATTGACTCTGAATGGTGCCAAAAACAAAAAGGGGCAGTTCTGTGGATGAAAATGCCTTGTTGATGAGAGAGGTCAACAGAGAATGGCCAGACTGGTTCGAACTGACAAAGTCTATGGTAACTCAGATAACCGCCCTGTACAATTGTGGTGAGAAGAATATCATCTCATGAATATCATCTCAATGCTGATGCGGGTTGGCGCTGTTTTGGTGGTACGAGTGGGACCTACACAATATTAGGCAGGTGGTTTTAATGTTGTGGCTGATCAGTGTGTGAGTGTGTGTGTGTGTGTGTGTGTGTGTGTATGTGTATATATATATATATATATATATATATATATATATATATATATATATATATATTTGTCTTTTTGTGAATTTCTATATATACTTATATTTTCTATTCACTTTTTATTTTTATTCAATTTTTTATTATCTCTGTCTTGTTGTATTGTTTGTGCACTGGAAGCTTATATGTGAAAGCATACTTGGCAATAAAGCTCATTTTGATTCTGATTCTGAAAAGCGTATCACCATCCACTTCAATTTTAAGGACCTACTGACTGTGGCGGAGACAGGGGCTGGCCAGGGTGCCCGGCCACCCCAGTGAAAAAATCCTGGCTCCATCTCTGCCTACTGAGCTAAGTCATTTTTTTTTTAATTTTCTTCAAAAGTGTTCTGGTGAAGAAAGAAAGTCATACACACCTGGGATATCATAAGCATGAGTAAATTATGAGAGAAATTACATTTTTGGGTGAACTATCCCTTTAAATTGGGCTCCTCACAGAATAGTGCTGGGATGAGTGACTGATGATGAGATCATATTGAGAGCACCTGGAAAGCGCACATATTTAATTGACACCAAGAGCGCATGTTGAAGCGATACAATTACCCTGTAGTGACGGTCATTATCCAATTTTGTGGACAAAACATAGTGTCGAGGCTGTGGTTAGTTCCCGTCTCACCCATCCACTAATCTTGGGTACAAATTGGCCAGCATTTACAAATTTATTAAGGAGAATTTGTGTGCATGGGTCCTGTAACAAAGTGTCTCAGTGTGTGGTTTGTGATTCACTTGCTGGGGAGGCGGAGTCGGGGCCATCTACGTCAGCTCCGCGTCAGGATGACATAAGGGAGGGGGAAATGTCGGCTTCCCCAGCCCTTAGAGGATTCTTTGCTGGGGATTTCCCTCTGGAGCAGATGCGAGACAAGACCCTTAGGCATGCCTTTGACCAAGTGAAAGTGATTGATTGGTCAACATCTTCAGCCAGAAGTTGTACTCGCATATTTGTATTTTTAAAATATGAAGGATTGTTGTATCGAGTGATGCAGGACACTCTGACAAAAGAGGATACAACCCAATTGGTAGTACCGAAGAGCCATCGGGAAATGTTATTCCAGGTGGCTCATTATAATCCCATGGCAGGTCACTTAGGGCAGGGAAAACACTAGACTGTCTGATGGCCCTTTTCTATTGGATGGGCATTGGCGGGGATGTTCGCAGGTGCTGTGCGGCATGCTGTGAATGTCAGTTGATGAATCCCACGGCCACCACAAAAGTGCCATTGCGCCTCCTTCCATTGATCGAGGTCCTCTTCGAAAGAATTGGCATGGACTTCATCGGGCCATTAAAGCAGACAGCATGCAGGCATAGCTTTGTGTTGGCTCTGGTGGACTATGCAACGTGATATCCGGAAGCAGTGCCTCTGCGCAACATCTCACAAGTTGTGAGTGCACCATAGTGCACCATATCGAAACGACCCCAGGGGTAGTGGTACGTAGTCGTCCCTACTGATTACCCAAACACAAAAAAAAGTGGTTCGGGAAGAATTAAAGGCCATGCTAGATATGGGGGTAACAGAAGAATCCCACAGTGACTTGGCCAGCTTGGTTGTGCTGGTTCTGAAGAGTGACGGCTCAGTTCTGTGTGGATTATAGAAAAGTAAATGCGGTGTCTAAATTTGATTTCGTACCCAATGCCTCAGATTGATGAACTGCTCAATCGGTTAGGCACGGCTGACATTTATTCAACATTATATTTGAGAAAGGGATATTGGCAATTTGGGGTTTTGGCCCCAAATTGATAAGACTGCAGTGATTGCAGCCTGCCTGATACCTAAGACCAAAAAGGAGGTTTCTGGGGCTGGCTGGCTATTATTGTAGGTTTGTGCCTAACTATTCGATTGTTATCAGCCCACTGACTGATCTTACTAAAAAGGGGGCACCAGATCCGGTCCAGTGGACGAAGTCATGTCAGCAGGCATTCACACAAGTAAAAGCTGCACTCTGTGGCAGGCCATTATTGCACTCTCCTGACTTCTTTTTCCCTTTTATCTTGTAGACGGATGCATCAGACAGGGGGTTGGGAGTGGTATTGTCCCAGCTGGTGAAGGGGGAGGAGTGTCCCATGCTGTACATTAGTTGCAAGCTCTCGCTGAGAGAGACCAAGTACAGCACCATTGAGAAGGAGTCTTTGGACATTAAGTAGGTGGTCCTCACAGTCCGGTACTATCTGTTGGGATGTGCTTTCAACCTCTGTTCGGACCACGCCCCCTCCAGTGGCACCATCACATGAAGGATGCCAACACGTGGATCACCCGTTGGTATCTATCTCTGCAGCTTTTTAAGTTCGAGGTGGTCCACAGGCCGTGGGTGCAGACGGCTGTTGCGGATTTCCTCTCCAGAAACGGGGGAGGAGTAAGTGACAGGCCGGATGGCTCCCTGGCCTGAGTCAGGCAATGGGGGTATGTGGTGATGGGGGCGTGTCCGAGTTACGTTTGCAGAGAGTGAGGCTGAGAGAGACAGAACAGTAAGGATTGACACCTGTGGGAAATCACCTCTAACAGCTATTTTGTGTTTGCAGTGAGAGTGGAGAGGCATTAAATGGGCAATCCAGACCGCCGGAGGAGAAAGAGAGAGATGCATGCATCCGTGTTCATGTGTGTGTGCATTATGTTATGCTGAAAAGCATCTATTTATGTTATGTGGATTATTAAAAATAAAGACTTATGTGGATTGTTTCTCCGGTTCCCACTTCCTTCATAGCCCAGCAACAGATTTATCACACTTGTATTTTGTGGCTTATATACAGTGATGAATACATTTAGACTGTCAGGTTTCTAAACAGCTAGGATAAATTGCATCTTATCAGTGTGCTTGGAAGAGTGTTTAGGCTTATTTAAGTTCAGACCTTCTCAATAGTTCTTCATTGGATCTTCATAAGATCACTGGAAACAACATGTTTTTCGATATACTGTAGTTATGAGATCTGTTATTTTTATTATCTTGTTTGGATTAAATCCAACCAGTGTTTGGGGAGGTA
The DNA here is from genome assembly GCF_019703515.2 of Myxocyprinus asiaticus. Classification (NCBI taxonomy): domain Eukaryota; kingdom Metazoa; phylum Chordata; class Actinopteri; order Cypriniformes; family Catostomidae; genus Myxocyprinus; species Myxocyprinus asiaticus. The sequence continues at coordinate 6,018,082 of NC_059373.1, read as the reverse complement.
CTTTGAAACTGTAGCTTGCCTAGATACAAGCTACTCATCATAATTTAAAGTTGCTGAAGTCAAGCAACCCTTTAGAAAAATGTATTAAATAACTGATTTAATAACTGATAAGAAAACATAGTGCCAAAAAGCAGTATTTTAGTATATTTAAAGGAATGTTCCAGGTTCAATTAAAGTTACAAATATACAGCATACAGCCTCTTATGGACTAACTTGAACTTGAATTCCACTGTTGTTTGTGAATGAAAGTGGGTTATCATGATATCAGGACAGCAGAAGTGAAATCTAGATGTAAAAAGATACAAATAATTCAGTTTAACTGAAAAATAACAATTGTTCAAACATCTGATATATGTCGGTACATTAGAAGTGCAGTTAAACACATGGAGTAACAAAGTGCTTCTTCACGATAAAAATAACATAAAAAATAGGGTACATGTATGTGCTGAGACAACATTGCACGAGATCACACCTGTTGCCTTTTTTGTCTGCAGTTAAACAACCTGCTCTTCCATGATGCGGTGGGGGGTGAATCATCATTAAAATACCATAAAAGTAGTCCATACAACACTAACGCTTTTCTATGGCCCCAGAAAGCTTGGAAAATTGTGCACAAGTCATTTGGACTACTGTTATGTCTTTCTACTGAACCTTTAATTACGCTTTATAGTATTTGTGCTTTATGAAGCTTGACTGCTCCTGCTCCTGCTCACTATATACTGTTATTCTATGGAATAGAGCTGCTTTAAATATATATTTTTATGTTCCAAGAAAAAGTAATTTTCTTTAATAGCTATGCAATAGGTATGCTATGCATACCGCATATACACATTGATGGATGTTCCTTATACTAAGACCAAAAGTTTCCCCCACTACTTGGTGCAGGCTGCCAGCTTGAACAGGGCCATGACGATTTGCTTTCGGGTTGGAACCGGTGGCAACCTGCGATAGGCGAAATATCAGGACCAATATCAGAAGGGCAACTGCTCCCTTTTGATTGCAAGATGGGAGGTGAAAGGTAAACAATTAGCAATAAACCCTCATTTCTCTATGGAAACGGCTTAAGAGCAGATTTCATACCAAAACTTATGCGACAAAGTGTTTTTTTTTTTTTTTTAGGCATGACATCACGCAAACCATTTTTATCGATAAAAGGCCATTTGAATGGAAACGGGCAGAAGACGGCAAATTTCGTAAACATTTTCTTCATGCTTTTTCACTTTGTCGATAACAAAATAGCGCGAAAAGTGGATGGAAACTAGGCTACTGGCTCACATCCAGACTTCTTCAAAGAGATGATATGGTCCAGAGGAGGAGTTTGAGTCTTGAATGCTGCTTGACATTTCAGTGGAAATGTTAAGTGTGTGCTGTTGCTGTAGCTGTAATTTTTATGTTTGGGGTTGAGAGAAGTTCGTGTGAAACATTTGCTGGGTAAAAATATTCTTATTAGAGATTATTTTGACATAATTAGAATAGATAAATTGGAGTGATACTTTAGGGTCTCTCAAATAGTACTTGAATTTGTTATGGCTATTGTAACCCAGATTAATTGAGGATTAAAAAGGAAGAATATATATTAATATAAATTAATGAGGTTGACAAATAAAAATATTGTTGATGATTGTTGATGCTATCGAATATATCTCATAAAATAAAATGTGATTAAATTAATTTCTAATTCTTAAGTGAGTTAGTTCCTTAACCAATCAGAATGTTGTGCGACAGAGCCTGCCTACTTGAGTCAGCAGATACACAGATTGCACGAGACTGGAGAAGAGAGAAGGTGGAAAGAGATTAGCTAGCATTTAGTGCTTAAGAAAAGGGAAATAACCGAGTAAAACTTTGAAAATAGTTTCAAAGCTGTTCAAGTTAGTTGAAAGAGTGAGTGAATGAATTAGTGAATTTTGTACCTGTGACGATTGATGGGTTAATCACATCTCTGTATTGCTGAAAAGTGAATATCTGAATGTGGTGAGTTCATTTTATGTATGTTGAGTTTAATGTTTATATAAGAACATGACATTTCTTTTGTAAGAAAAACAAAAGTATATTTCTTTTATGTTCATATTGTATTTTGGAAAGTTAATGTACAAATGAATCGCAGGGAGTAGTTGTTCTCACGTGGCGTGATTTGTTTCATGTGGACTGTGCTGTGAAGTACATGTGCCTGAAAAAATAATTACTTTGTATGTTTATTTTCTGGATTTTGAAGATACTTACTGAATCTGATGTTATAGGTGACTAAATGCAGTATATGTATGCATTCCTGGCCTTTTGAACAGGTTTTTCCTAAGTGGAGTTGATCTTTGTTGATGGCGAGCCAACCCAAATTGGACACTGGAAAAGAAAGAGGAAAAGTCATCACACAGGATCAAAACAGTATCTTGATTTCTTCTTTTCCTTGTACAAGGTAAAATAATTCCTGGATAGAGACTGTGGTTCTTTGTATATGGAATGAAAAATGGCTATGTACAACTCTGTATAGATTATCGAAAGCTAAATCTTCAAACAGTCAAGGATGCCTATGCCTTGCCAAACCTTGAAGAGATGTTTTCAGCTTTAAATGGTTCAAAGTGGTTTACTGTACTTGACTTAAAATCTGGTTCCTGTCAGATCAAGGTGGAGGAGATGGATAAGCCCAATACTGCTGTCATGTGTCCGCTGGGGTTTTGGGAATTTAACAGAATGCCCCAGGGGGTAACAAATGCACCAAGCACTTTCCAAAGGCTGATGGAATGGTGTATGGGAGACATCAACCTGAAAGAAGTGCTTGTGTTTTTGGATGACCTTATTGTGTTCTCCAAACCCTATAGGAACATGAGAGATGGTTGTTACAAGTCCTCACTCGTCTGAAAGAGTATGGGTTAAAATTCTCACCAGAGAAGTGCCAATTTTTCCAAACTTCTGTCAGGTACTTAGGGCACATTGAGAAACATTTTGTCCAACAGAACGATGATTCTGATGCCATCTTGGTTGAGTCTCTTGCAATTCACCCAGCTGCAGTACCTGATTGTTATGAGCGAGAAAAGAACTTGAGCGGGTTACCTGCTAAACCTCACTTGATGAAGGAAGATTTAGTTGAAAAGCAGAGATCTGATCCAGTCATTCATGAGATAATAATGTACCTGGAATCAGGTGAGAAACCTCTGCCTGTATTAAGGCAGGAATTTCCAGGTCTTTCCTTCTACTTACGAGAATTGGAACGTCTTGAGTTGAAGAGTGGAGTTCTGTATAGGAGACGACGAGATGTAGACTCGGTCTTTTACCAATTGGTGTTGCCAGAAGATCTCAGAGCTTTTGCTTTGAGCAGCCTACATGATCAAATGGGTCATATGGTTATGAAAAGGACTCTGGATCTGGTCCGTTCTAGATTCTATTGGCCAAGGATGGGAACTGACGTAGAACAAAAGGTTAAGACCTTTAGTTGTTGTGTCCGCAGGAAAACTTTGCCACAGATAATGAACATCCAAGCCACAAGACCCTTACATCTTGTCTGTATGGATTTTCTTTCTCTTGAACCCGACAAGATATCTTGGTGATTACCGATTTTTTTCACTAAGTATGCTATGGCCATACCAATGCCAAATCAAAAAGCCAGAACAGTTGCAAAATTCTTGTGGGATCAATTCATTGTGCATTATGATTTCCCTGAATGGTTACACAGTGACCAAGGACCAGACTTTGTGTCACATACCATCAAGGAACTTTGTGCAATTGCTGGAATCCAGAAAATCCGAACAACACCATATCACCCTCGAGGGAATCCTGTAGAGCGTTTATAACTGGACTTTGCTAAACATGCTCGAAACATTAGAAGAAAAAGACAAAAGTCATTGGAAAGATTTTGTTAAACCATTGGCCCATGCACATAACTGCACCAAGCATGAAGCCACAGGCTTTTCCCCGTATGAACTGATGTTTGGGTGTCAACCTCAGTTGCCGCTTGATCTTGCTTTTGGATTACCTGGTAAAGACAGTTAGCAAATATCTCATTCGCAATATGTTCAACATCTTAAGTCTTATCTGAAAGAAAGTTATGAAGTTGCTTCGCGAAATGCACAGAAAATTGCAGAGAAAAACTTAATCCGTTTTGACAAAGTGTGACGAATTCTTCCTTGGAAGCTGGAGATCGTGTGTTAGTAAGGAATGTCTGTATCCGTGGGAAACACAAGTTGGCAGACAGTTGGGAATCTGAAATCTATGTAGTTGTGAAGCAAGCAGCTGATATACCGGTTTACACGGTCCATCCGGAGACAAAGGATGGTCCACTTCACACTCTCCATAGAGATCTTTTGCTTTCTTGTAGGTTCCTACCAGTTTCTGAAATCTCAAACCCAGCTGTGAGTAAACCTACTGCAAGGCGCAGGACTCGGCTGAATCCTGATTCACAAAACCTTGACGGTCTGGATTCTGTTCCTGAGACAGATGATGAAATTCCTGATCCAATATGTAATAATTATCCAGTCAAGGAGACAAGGTTTACTACTGTTCAAGAAGTCCTTAGGCAAAATGATCCAAAGGAAGGCTCTCCTAACATTAAGTTTGTTAATTCACCTTTATCAGACAATGTATCTCCAAAGGATCAGAGTAATGACTTACCTGTAGATGTTCCAGAGCAATCCTTACCTACAAGAGCTGTAGAAGAACGCTTACCTGTTGAAGTTCCAATAGAATACTTACCTGATGTTCCAGAAAAACTTGAGGCAAGTTATCTCCCTGATACAAGCAAAATATAGAAGTGGAGGAAAATGAGTTTTCAGGAGATCTACCCAGACAATCTGCTCGACGAAGAGAGAATCCTAAAATACTTACCTATCTCCAACTTGGAAACCCTTTGATACATGTAGTACAGTCCTTGATTTTGTTTGCTTGATGTGTAAAGTGTTGAGTCACTCTAATTTGTGTCACGGGACGTGCACAGCTGGGGGGGAGGATGTAACCCAGACTAATTGAGGTTTATAAAGGAAGAATATACACTACCAGTCAAAAGTTTTGAAACACTTACTCATTCTTTATTATAATTTTTTTTTTAGAATAATAGTAAAGTCATCAAACCTATGGAATAACATAAATGGATCTATGGGAATTATATTGTGACTAAAAAAAAATCCAAAATAAATCAAAACTGTGTTATATTTTAGCATCTTCATAGTCACACTTTGCCTAGAATTTGCAGACATGTACTCTGACATTTTCCAACTTCTTGAGGTATCACCCTGGGATGCTTTTTAAACAGTATTGAAGGAGTTCCCATCTATGTTGGGCACTTATTGGCTGCTTTTCTTTATTAATTGGTCCAAGTCATCAATTTCAAAAACGTTTTTTTTATTTTAAATAAATTTTAGTTTTATAATGAAATAAATCAATATGGTGGCACAATTATATTTTTGTCTACAAAACTAATTTCAAACATTTAATCATACGCCTTCAGATCAAAAGATTTTTAAGATCATGAGAAACATTTCAGTCAAGTGTTTCAAAACTTTTGACCGGTAGTGTATATTCATATAAATTAATGAGGTTGACAAATGAAATAAATAACTTAATGATTGGTGATGCTATCAAATATATCTCATAAAATAAAATGTGAGGTGAAAATATTTCTAATTCTTAAGTGTGTTAGTGCCTTAATCAATCAGAATGCTGCCTACATGTTAAGTCAGCAGACACACAGATTGCACGAGACCGGAGAAGAGAGAAGGTGGAAAGAGATTAGCTAGCGTTTAGTGCTTAAGAAAAGAGAAGTAATGGAGTAAATCTTTGAAAATAGATTGTGAAGATACTTACTGAATGTGTTGTTACAGTTGACTGAATGCAGTATATGTATGCATTTCTGGCCTTTTGAACTGAGTTGATCTGTGTTGATGGTGAACCAACCCAAATCGGACACTGGAAAAAAAGAAGAAAAGTCATCACACAGGACCAAAACAGTATCTTGATTTCCTCTTTTCCTTGCACAAGGTAAAATAATTCCTGGATAGAGACTGTGGTTCTTCTATACGGAATAAGTAAAAGAAGAAGCTGATATCAGTGATTGATTTGAACTTTGAAAATTGAACTTACCATTATCATACGTGACATTTGAAATTGAACACCACTTGCAGACAGTGATTTTGAGTTTGTTGGATCTGAACAAATCTGTGTTATATTTCACTGTATGAGTATGTGGTAAATGTATCTCCAGTGTGAACTTAACAGTGATTTGCTTGAGTTTTTCTTTTTCTTTTGTTGAATTGATGTAATTTACTTTGAATTGTTTATTCTTTTGATTTTATTTTATTACAAGTATTTTATTTCTTTTAAAAAGGGGAAGGCCTACAGTTAAAGGGGACAATTTATTAATTTATTTTGAATACTTACCTTAATTTTGGTCTCCTGCCATCCCTCAGCAATTGCCCTCTACCTCCATAGCCAAGCTTAGTGGTCTTCCGAATTGCTAATTGGTCCAAAAAGGAGAAACTAAATTATAAGTAACACGACCTGTTACATAAAATTGGTGCGCCAGCCAGGAGGTGGCGTTGTATTGCTGAGGACAGGCAGCTGAGATTGAAACCCAGTTTTGGTGCTCAGACTAACCAAACCATTGTCAGAATGGATGTAATTGTCGAAGAAGGCATCAAAATCCCAAATGCTGTAATAGTTAGTGGGGTAACTGAAACAGAGTATGATGAAGAACTGATAAAAATTCTGCAAGAACATGGTTCTATTGCTAGGTCAATAAAAATTCAAGATCCTGAATCTGAGTTTCATCAGAACTTAATAATTGAGTTTGACAATGGGCATGCTTTACAGTCCTTAGAGCCCATGCTGCCATCCACTTGCCAGTTGACCAGTGATCCAAATGTCACTTATGTAGTGAGACCTTTACCTAGTGTTTACACCTGACAACTGGGGTAGCGCTACTAGATCCTACCTCAAAGGGTTAAAAGAGATTGCAAAACATAGTGGGGCAAATTTTGAAGCAATGAGTGAAATGCTGACAGAAATGAGTGCTTCTTCCAGCATGCACTACGTCTGAATCAGTTGACGAAAACACTAATAGACCATTTGGTCAAGAACAAAACGGCATCAGTTATAGCTCAGCCATGCCAAGCAGGAAGTCAACAGACACAGCCTGCTGCTTCTTATGTGAATGACACTTCAGTTCTTACCTCTCCCACGATACTTAACCACCTGAAGTTCAGAGGTTGCTGGCTGAACATGTGGTGAGGAGTGGAGAAGAATGTACTGTTACATCATCTTCTACAGCGAAGAACTTGGGTGTTATATTTGATACCAATCTGTCCTTTGAAAATCAAATTTCCAATGTTTGAAGAACAGCATTCTTCCACCTCAGAAATATTGCTAAGTTATGACACATGGTCTCTGTTGCTGATGCCGAAAAACGAATTCATGTGTTCATGACCTCAATACTAGATTATTGTAATGCATTACTGGGAGGATGTCCAACAAGTTAAATAAATAAACTTCAACTGGTTCAAAATGCAGCTGCCAGAGTGCTGACTAGAACCAAGAAATATGATCATATTAGCCCCATTATATCGTCGTTACATTGGCTACCTGTTAAATTTTGTATTCATTTTAAAATTCTGTTAACTACATACAAAGCTTTGAATGGTCTAGCTCCACAGTACTTAAGTGACCTTCTACCACACTATATTCCATCACGATCATTACAATCACACAATTCTGGCTTGTTAATAGTTCCTAGAATATCAAAATCCACAAAAGGAGGTAGATCCTTTTCCTATTTGGCTCCTAAACTATGGAATAGTCTCCTTAACTCTGTTCGGGACGCAGCCACACTCACTCAGTTTAAGTCTAGACTGAAGACTCTTATTTAGCCAGGCATACACCTAATTTATCCATCAACTTACAATTAGGCTGCTTTAGTTTGGTGTGCTAGAACCAGAAACATCTATCATGATCTATAACTCTGCATAAAATTGAATGACATCTACACTAATAATATTATGTTTGATTCCATGTCTAAATCTCGAGATTCATTTCTTTTACGATGGACTTCAGAGGATGAACTGATGCCAACTCCAACTGTAAGACATCAGATACTTCATATGCCACTGCTTGGACTTAGCATGGACCCCACTGAACCTCACAAAAATGACTGCGATGCACCTCACCGATCTCTGCCAGCATCATCTTTGTCTATTGATGGACTACACTCTTGAAATGGAATACATAGTCTATCATTTAATTTCCAACAAAAGCATTCATCAGCCAACGAAATAAGGACAATGCATCTATGTGAACTTCTGCAGTTAATCCAGGATGAGCTTCAAAGACATTAATCATTATTCTTACAGTTCATAAAAATTTTTTTGAACACTGGACCTTAACACTAACTTAGTTTACTAATTTAAACCATGACCTGCACTGCACATAAATAACTATTACTGGAATTATATTCATACTGTTTAGCCAGAGGGGAACTGGCTCATACAGTGAGCCTGGTTTAACCTGTTTTTTTTTTCTCTATTAACCAACATCATATGGAGTTTTGTGTTCCTTGCCACAGTCACCTTCAGCTTGCTCACAAGGGTTCAAAATACAATTATTATTTAATTATTTAATTTGTATACATAATTTACAATCATATTTAATCAAACTATACAATGATCACTCTAAGACTTAAAAGATCAAAAAAGATCACTCTAATTTTTTTGTTAATGTATGATTTTCTGTAAAGCTGCTTTGAAACTATGTGTGTTGTGAAAAGCTCTGTACAAATAAAAATGACATGAAAATGACTTGAGATGAAGGAAAAAAAAAAGGCAAATAAAAAAAAATGTAAAAAATACATATAAACCAACACAGATGTAGCCTACTGTATACATAAATAAGATGAAGAAGATAAATAATCGAAGAAATAAAAACAATAATATTTTTTAATGGTCTTGGGTCAGGAAAGTTCTCAGCATATAAGAAAGGATATACACTTTTTATTATTAATAACTCAGAAAGCATTCCTTGTTAAAACTGTGAAGGATGTGATAAGGGACCATCTGAATACATGGTCAATTTCTTGGTATTATTCATCTTCAATGTAGAATTGTTGACTGATACTGCCTCTCCCTATTATCCATTCTGTACAGTGCTCCTGTAGCGCAACTGGTAGAGCATGGTGCTAGCAATGTCATGGGTTGTGGGTTTGATTCCCAGGAAACACACAAACTGATAAAAAAAACTGTTTACCTTGAAAGCACTGTAAGTACATATGTAAATGTAGTGCACTTGCTCCCTAGGGGGGCACCAGAAAATCCACTAGCTGCTGGTCCTTGCACATATGAACCATGTATCTAGTTTTCACAATCCAATGTTGGCAGGTATGGTGTAGACAGCAGTAGGCTACACGTAGCCTACAACTTAAACACCTGTAGCATGACATCCCATTTCTCACTTAAAATGAAGAAAAACAAACTCAAATAACCCAGAATTCCTCTGCCAGAGAACACTATGTACAAAGATAATATTAAATTGGTTGAGCATCTAGAGGCACAAATGTGGCCCAACCAACTGTTCAGTTGTCCTGAGACCTTTTTGAATTCCTTTCTGGAATTTTTGTGTGCAGAATGTCTTTGTTAAACAACTATGCTGTGAGAACAACATGACTCCACTATGTGGCAAGCACGTGCCTTCTAGAACACACCTTGGTTGGTCTTATTTCTCAATATTCATTGTATGCACGCCAGTTTCATCTGGTAAAACTTTTCTTTACCCTGTAGTGATGAGATTTAATCATCTACTTTAAACAAGTGCTTCTCAGTACTTTTGAACTTTTCATTTTTAGTTGCTTTTTAGGTTCCAGTTAATATATATATATATATATTAACATATAATATATATAAAACATATATTGTTGTACTTTGTGCTTTAAAAAACCCAGAAACCAGTATGCTGATCTGAAGAAACTCCAATCAATGTAACCAAGAAATGATCTCCAAAGCACGATACAGCAAAGTTATGTTCTTTGCTGAACCTAATGTGCAGTTAAACATTGATATACATTAAGTGTATATACCAGTGCTTTCTCAGTAAACATTCCCTTTACCAAATAAAAATGGTTGGGTTACATTCACTGGCTATGACTTTTTTTCTCAAAATAAACTAAGTTACATTTACGATCTTTCTAGGCAAGCTCACAAATAAATGTCATGTACTCAGCAAATGAATGCATTTTATGACGGTCAGTCTTGGACTGGAACATATAAGACTATTACAGATATTATATGACTCATCTTTCTGCTCACAATCTCGAGATCAGGATAGGTGTTACACCTCAGTAGCTAAACATAGCGCAGTGGAATTGTGTAATGTAAGACTTAATGTGAGTTTGTTAACAGTTAGTCATTTCAAGTGCCTTTGGACAATTGCTAGTGTTGCAACATTGACGTAATTCAGAATGGAATCAACACTGTTGACGCAGTGCCAGATCTACAATCATGTTTGGAAAGATGTTCTTTGGCTTGGTCCACTACTGCTGTACACGTTGATTATGCTACTTCCTTGATGAATACACAACAAACTATTACCCAATATCTCTTGCAAAGTGTCAAGGCAATGACCATAAAACACCGCAAAAATCTTCTCTCCTCAAGAGAATCAGGAACTAGATGCTTTATTAATCGTGCCTAATATTTAATCTCATTATACCAATTATGCTGTCAATATGAAACACAAAGAAACTATTTGTAGTGCAAGGTCAAATATAATTAAAAAAAAAAGATAATGAATTTACTTCTCTTTTTTGACTGGAAAAGTGATCTTCTGACGCGCGTGTGCAACAACCGGGCTTCCCTCGATATTGTGGCGCACAGACCTCAAAACTGATGTGACCCATTTCAAAAAACAGTTGGAGTTGGCATCAGTTCATCCTCTGAAGTCCATCGTAAAAGAAATGAATCTCGAGATTTAGACATGGAATCAAACATAATATTATTAGTGTAGATGTCATTCAATTTTATGCAGAGTTATAGATCATGATAGATGTTTCTGGTTCTAGCACACCAAACTAAAGCAGCCTAATTGTAAGTTGATGGATAAATTAGGTGTATGCCTGGCTAAATAAGAGTCTTTAGTCTAGACTTAAACTGAGTGATGGCAGCAGGGCGACAGTTGCTAGGACAGGATTGGTCAGAAGCACTTTTAAGGCAGGGCTTAGCGAAGGGTCAAATAAGATACCAACCTTTTGGAACAGCCTTCGCATCGGGAGCATGCCTATGATGTCTTAAAATTTTGCCTCAGGAGGATGCTCACAAGGTTTTGGAATAAACCCATAATTTGCTGTCACAAGTCATCTATCATTGGTTGTATGTTGTTGACAACAGTTTTATTTAACATGTTCATGCCTATCTTTCAGAGCCTGTTCAATTTTACACTAGATAAACTAGATTACATATTTTTTTATTTAAGATGATAGTTGGCTTGCTTCATTACTTAGTAGGGAAGAGTGGAGTAAGATGAGTCAATTTTAACATATTTTGTGTTCTATTCATGGAAAAATTAGACAGAGGTAATATGAAAAGAGCTACTTTTATTTCAAGGCGCCTGCCATCACTTGATATTACAAAAATGAGTCTGTGACAGAAAGCCACAAACATATGGCCTTAAAACAAATGTGATCCATTGGCTCAAGCTGACCTAGGTTAGGGGTTAGTTTATCCTGGTCAGTGTGTATGCTGAGCAATTGAATTTTTCCAGTGAAACATTGAATAAAATAACATAAAAAATGTTGTATCTATAATTTCTAATCTACAGTATAATCGATTTATTTTTCAATAATAGTCTATTTTTGCCTTGTTTCCTTTAACACTGAGAATTGTTAGTACATGTAAATGTAAACTTGGATTAATCACTTGGCATAGCCTCTATTTTCGTGACCGCACTTGGCACAACGCTATGTGCAACAACCGTGCGCTACGTCTTATCCAATTTTCATGAGCGCGCTTAAGCACCACTTTCGCCGGAAAGCACAAGTGAACTTGGGTGGGAGTGTTTGCGCTATGTGGGTGCATGCACACAAACTGTGGTTGTGTTGTATGTTAATGAAGTGCTGCAATTTGCAAGTTTCCTGAGAGATAGGTCATTGCGCAAAGATGTCTAAACTCAGTTCCTGCATTTGCAGTTTGGAGATTCCACCAGGTGATAATAAAGTTCATGTCCAAACTCTAAAAATACAGCGGAACACCAAATTATGTCCATGACAATCACTGTCCTAGCCATTTTATGAAATAAAAATTTTGGACGTTTAACAGGAAGTTGATTGATCTTAAGAAAGAACAGGTTTGCACAACCTTGCTGACAGATTTTCAATACTGTGGTAATGAAAGCTGTCTGAACCTGCTATCCGTTTGCATTTATTTCAATGGCATCTGTTCAGCTAGAGCAGGGTCCCCCTGAAGTACGCTGTCGGGAGGCTGCCATCTTTGCTCATGGTCGTGTCTAGAAGGTAACCCTCTGTTCTGGCTGCCATAGGTATTATTACTCATTTTAGGTGAGCACACGCAAAATCCTTAGAAAGATAGGTGGGCATGACCGTATGCTTGCGTATGCGCTACACTACACTACTGCTTTAGCCCCATTACTTTAATTTCAATTTAACAAAATAAATAAAATTGGTACAATTTAATTTTATATGATGGTGATGAATGGGGACATGCAAATTAGCTGATAGTCTGATGGGAAAAATATTGGTGACACAATGGCACCGTTTCCAAAAAATGGCTGAGGGTTTGTTAATTAGAAGCAGACCAGAAAATGTATTAAGTGCATTGCATTGTGATGACCAGATCAAACCGGCCCAACCAGGTGAGAATCAAACAGTACATGGACCTATCTTCGTCATTGAAACTGCATATTTATAGAGGCATATCTCTCGCTGACCTATCAGATGACCATGAAGTTTACAGGTGAAATGCCGATCTTACACTTAAGACAAACAAATCTGATATAGAAGACTTCATAATACCATGATGTGCAGGCAGAGACTCTAAGAATCAAGAGGGTAAGTTCACCTTCTACATATCTAGCTATGTTACATTTGTCCAGTATTGTTTGTGGCAATTTAATGTTTAATTCTAGATACTCTAGAGAATTTCTGATCAAGTTATAAGATGGAATACAGATTTATAAGTCAGAGAATCAATGAGCCTACTAAAACTGTGTGATTTTTGTTTTTAACTAATTTAATCTGTGAGGGGGAGCTGAGAATATCAATAACCTCATGCCAGCCCTCAAAAGTTTATATTTGCTTATTATTATTATTATTATTGATTATTATTATATGAATTTCATATTAACAGGATTGAATATTCACATTATTGTTATTATTATTAATCAAATAACAATGAGTATTATTATTATTAATAATAATAATTCATATTATTAAAAACATATTATTATAAATATTATAAATTATTTTCATCTTGAAGAATTTAAATTACTGTAGGTTTTTTGTAACAAACAAAAATGTTGCACATTTTTGTGTAACTATATATATAATATATATATATATATATATATATATATATATATATATATATATATATATATATATATACAGTATATTTCTCTTTTTTCCCAATTTTTAGGGACAAACCTGAAAGCATTATTCTCTTGGAACACTACATAAACAAAGATGAATGACTACAGATTTATATTCCACTACCTCAGCGCATTTTTAGGCTTTATCGTTGCCATCGTTCTGTTTTTATACATCCAAACCTCACTAGCAGGTTTGACCATCACGCTTTTTGAAGATTTCTCCACGAAAGGTGCGTGCTCTTGTGACAGTTGCATAATGGACAAGATGGAGGATGATAAATGGTTCTTTGTGCGTTACAATCGCAACATCCAACTTATGCTCAACAAGAAGAACAGTGTTTTACGCCAGGACGTCTTGAAATGGTGGAAGGTAATTGCATTGTATTGGAATTACTTTTTTATTATTAATTTAACTTGACATTAATTGAAGAGGGATATCTGTTTACGGCCTCAGACACGCAGTTTGACTAGAATTACTCTGTCATTTGCTGACACTTTTCTCAAAAAGCAATTTACAGTAGGCTCCTGGGGACAGTACTCCTGGAGCAATACTGATTTCCCCTTAAATCTGATCACAATCCTTTTTAAATGTGTCTGCAGGGTCTACAGTATGTATCATCCAGAAGCATCCAAAAGCAGGATGCATTATCCAACTACAAAGCAGTAGTAGAGAAGTTGTTTTCACTTTTCCCAGACAAAGAACACTACTCAGACGCTGGTCCAGATCGTTGCAGAACCTGTGCTGTGGTGGGGAACTCAGGGAGCCTCAAAGGATCCTATTCTGGGCCTCTAATAGATTTCCATGATTTTGTCATTCGGTAGTACAGCAGATTCTGACTATATCTATTTTTAATTATTTTTTAGGATTGTGTTTACTGCATTGATTATGTTATGCTATATGGTTTCAGCCAATGTGCAAAATAAGATTTTCTCTTGAATCATTTTGAAGTTTGTCATTCACAAAGGTAAGTTGCTATGAAGCTATGTTTGAAGTACTGTGATTTGGGATTCATGCTTGACAGATCAAAGTCAGCTTAGTAGTGTTTAGTGCTTATAAGACCTAGAAGTGTTTCGTTTGTGAGCAAATCCGTGTTTTTGAACAAATATTTAAAGTTAACTAATCGTTCTCGTTCACCATTGTTTCTGTCGTGAACGACTCTGTGTTTTTAATGAAGTTTAATCAATTTTAATTACTCAAAACGCAAAAGAAGCTCATTTGTCACCACTTACTGGCATAGGTGAATGAATCTTAACTGAACAAATCCTTTTGGTGAACAGATTCAAAAGACTCACTGGGATGAGTCAAAATCTGAACCGTGACAAAAAATTAGATTGCAGATTGGGATTCATTGGAAAGTTATTGGTTTTCAAATCCAGTGTTTAGGACTGACAGCGCACACTGTCATTTGCATGTGGTGAAATCTGATATGTTTGTTTAGACAGTAGTATGTCCAGTGTGTCTACATTGATTGTTATACCAGTGATGGACACGTCCACATTAACCACACAGACTCATTGATGTAACTCAAAATGTATAGTTCATCCAGACACAAGGGCTTATGACTCACATACAGTATAATGCATTAAATCTAATACGTATAAATATATAAACAATTAGCAAAGATTCTTGTAATGGTTTGTATTGTTTGGATGTATTGTGTCAGGTTGTGGTCTTGTGAATTAGCCATCTGCTCATAAATAGTGTTTGTTGAACAGATCACAGAGCAAAACAGACAATTTGTCCTGTGAATAGTTTTAAAAGACTGATTGTTAGTGTATTAGGGTTGGGAAGCTCTATTAAATTGAGCTTCTCATATGATGCAAAAATTAGTAGTCTGCATTAAGAGCTAATTCTACCTGATCTTTATTATTTATTTATTTTTAGTCTATCTTAATGTATTCAGATTGACTTAGCAATGTTAAATAATATTTTTATCATTTCGATTTTCAGTGTACGATCTTTTAGATAGAATAGCTTAACCCTGTCAATGTGAGTTCCCTTTGTGTTTTTCTCTTAGGATAAACAAGGCCCCAACAAAAGGCTATGAGAAGGATGTGGGATCGAAGACCACACACCGGTTTATCTATCCTGAAAGCGCTGTGGACATTGACAGCTCTACACACCTAGTGTTTTGTCCATTTAAAATTTTGGATATTAACTGGCTCATCAGTGCCTTCACCACTAAACACATTAAATAGTAAGAAAGGTTTATTTAAGATACTTACATGATTGTGAAACAATGGAAATGTCTTTGGAGACATGGCCTGGCGCAGTGGCACATTGCAATTATATGAATGACCCAAGTTTGAATCATGCTTGTGTCATTTCCATATTGCAAGTGGCAAAAGTTCTGGGTTTACTACATATTAATTGTCAGTCACTACAGAAATAGATTTGAACATGTTTGCATTAATGTACTTACAATGGAGGTCTATGGGGCAATGTATTGCTATGTCATAAATGTAAGAAACTCACTCATTTGGAAGTAAAGACATAGAATCTTTGCATGTGGAATTCCACAGGAAGCACTGCATATTTTCATAGAATTAGAACAAAAGTCATTCACAAAGCTCTACACATTCCCTGTCCCTTGTGTGCTTATTAAATATTTATTATGATTTGATTCTGCTTTCAGCTACCAAGAAGAGTATAGTTCTCTCTGCTCTGTTTACTGTAACTCGTTTAACCATTTTTACATAAATTCTGCAGAATTAAGCAGATTTTCCCCAAATATCAGTGCAGAAAATGTGCAAGAAGTTAGCAGATTCTGTCATGGCCAGGCCATTAGACTTAAGTAACATAACATAAGTTAACATAAGATTATAGGGTGATAAAGTTGCTAACCTTGTCTGTACAGCTTCTGTCATGACCACAAAAAGACAGTAAACAGTTTCACTTCAGCATGATGTGCACAAGGATATCAGAAAGTGATTGTTCATAAATCCACCCACAGCAATTACAGTGGTAATGCATAACCAGAAGTTTATTCACCTAAAATAATGGTCACAATTGAGGACAATTTAGACAACTTTCAAGTTAAGAAAATGCACATTTTGTATGGAAGAATTAATACTTTAGCAAAAATATGAGCTACATATTTCTGGTTTAAAAACTCTGGAATGCCTTGCCCCATAGGCTTCCACTGTAAGTACATTACTGTATGGGATTTTTGTTTAATTTTACAAACCGGGGTACAAATAGATAAGCTGTTTCTTGGGGCCGGTTGCATCAGCTATATGTAAGTTTTCAACTTAGCCTAGTTGTGGCATAAATGGGCACTAAGTCACAATTTACACACTACTAAATATTTGAGCGTTGCACCATTACATTTAGGTAGAACGTAACCCTACGTATGAACTAAATATTTACGGAAGCCTCCAACCAGGAGTAACGGTTGGAATAAAAAAACAGACTCACTTAATGACATCAATGAGCTCATGTTTTGGTTGACAGGCTTCAATCTTTCAATATATATGATGATGTTGACAATTACACTAATTTAAATTTACGGGAGAAAACATTATGTAAAAAACATACTTCTTCAGCATGAAACCGATCTAATGGTGCACTTTCCTGTGTATTCCTCCTGGTGTCAATTTTCAACATACGAAATAGATATTAAAATGAATAAATGTCTATTTTTTCCAGCCTGTTGTATTAGTTTTTATTTATTGTCATATTTCATTTATTTAAATACAGTTATTGAATATTGTTATTTATATAAGCTAAATATATAATTAATGAAATCTTGTTTTATTGCGTATCGTATTTCAATGGGGATATCATTTATTACAGTTGACAGTTACGTGAGCAAACAAGGTTTGAACAAGATCAAACTGAAATGCACAGCTGTTTAACACTTCTGTGTACAAATCTGAAGGCTGTTTATTGGATCAGTTAAGGTAAATGCCATATTGTGCGACTATGCATTACTTTATGGAGAGCTTAAGACCTACTGGTTAAGTCTTGCCTTAAGAACAGTTGGTGCAACTAAATTAAGCATGGACTAGGTTACAAATTAACTAGTAGTTACTAAGCCCTTAGTGTGAACTTTACATCTCAACTTAAGTGAGACCTTAAGCACAGCTGATGCAACCCTACCTTAGAGATCTACTTGATGTTCTGAAGTTGGACCTAAACATATGTACATATGATCAGACATACTTTGAAATTCACAAGTTTAGCTGTTAGTTATTATGTCAATGGTTCAAAAGTAACCATATATATATATATATATATATATATATATATATATATATATATATATATATATATATATATATATATATATACAGTTGTGCTCAAAAGTTTGCATACCCTGGCAGAAATTGTGAAATTTTGGCACTGATTTGGAAAATAGGACTGATCATGCAAAAAACAAACAAACAACAACAACAAAAAAAACTGTCTTTTATTTAAGGATAGTGATCATATGAAGCCATTTATTATCACATAGTTGTTTGGCTCCTTTTTAAATCATAATAATAACAGAAATCACCCAAATCGCCCTGATCAAAAGTTTACATACCCTTGAATGTTTGGCCTTGTTACAAACACACAAGGTGACACAAACCGGTTTAAATGGCAATTAAAGGTTAATTTCCCACACCTGTGCCTTCTTTCTGGCAACTCAACCATGCAGCTCATTTTGTTCAAGAATCGTCATATTATGCTCCTTGAAACAACCACACCATCTTTTTCCAGAGCAGCCTGTATTTCTCCTGAGGTTACCTGTGGGTTTTTCTTTGTATCATAAACAATTCTTCTGGCAGTTGTGGCTGAAATCTTTCTTGGTCTACCTGACCTTGGCTTGGTATCATGAGATCCCCGAATTTTCCACTTCTTAATAAGTGATTGAACAGTACTGACTGGCATTTTCAAGGCTTTGGATATCTTTTTATATCCTTTTCCATCTTTATACAGTTCCATTACCTTGTTACGCAGGTCTTTTGACAGTTCTTTTCTGCTCTCCATGGCTTAGTATCTAGCCTGCTCAGTGCATCCACGTGAGAGCTAACAAACTCATTGACTATTTATACACAGACACTAATTGCAATTTAAAAAGCCACAGGTGTGGCAAAATTAACCTTTAATTGCCATTTAAACCTGTGTGTGTCACCTTGTGTGTCTGTAACAAGGCCAAACATTCAAGGGTATGTAAACTTTTGATCAGGGCCATTTGGGTGATTTCTGTTATCATTATGATTAAAAGGAGCCAAACAACTATGTGATAATAAATGGCTTCATATGATCACAATCCTTAAATAAAATAGTTTTTTTTTTTTTCATGATCAATCATTTTTTCCAAATCAATGCCAAAATGTCACAATTTCTGCCAGGGTATGCAAACTTTTGAGCACAACAGTATATATATATATATATATATATATATATATATATATATATATGTGTGTGTGTGTGTGTGTATATTTTATTTTTATTTCATTTAATATTTTGTTTCTCAGTACATATATGAAAGTGAGACCTACAATAAAAGCAAACAAAAACAAGGTGAGTTGTACTAATTCAATGAATCAGTCAACATTTTAATTTAAAATTTTTGTCTTTGGATGACCTTTATATATAAAAGATTCGTACTAAAAAAATAAATATAAATCAGAGATTTAAAAAATCTCCTGTTTGGTCTGGCATTGTTTTAGGTCATGATTCTCCATCCTGCATTTATAAAATATGTGTATGATAGCTGGTTGCAGAAACATGGCAGATATCCATCTACTGGATTCTTAACATTGATATTTGCCCTACACATCTGTGATAAGGTAAAACTTTTTTCCAGCTCTGCATTTTTCTCACAGCTGAATTTTGTTGTGCGACATTCATTTCAGGAAAAATTATGTTTAAACAAGAAATATAGCTTAATGTAACTAATGTGAAAACACTTTTTTTTTTTAAACAGGTTAGTGTGTTTGGGTTTGGACCGACCAGTGACGGATACTGGCATCATTATTTTGACAGAAGTCTGACTAACTTTAGAAGAGGTAGTCATGGTGGAGATTTTGAAAATAAAACTGTCCATAATCTTCATCTTAAAAACAAGATAATAATGTATAAGGGATGGTAATAAATACTGTATGTGTAAAATGTTTTAACACAATCCATATTCAGATGGTTTTTCATATTAAATTTAGATGATCATAATCAAAAAATCTGATAATAAGATATAAATGCAAAAATACAGTATAATAAGATATGAATGCATAAAGAACTGCATTGTGTCTTAATAAAACAGAAACTATGTACATATGTAGGATTCATCTAGTCCAATAGTGTTTCCTTATTTTGTAGGAGGGTCCAGTGGGTGGGTGGGTGTGTGTGTGTGTGTGTGTGTGAGAGAGAGAGAGAGAGAAAGAGAAAACAGCACCAAAGCATGTTATTTTAGTAAGTTTGGGAACATGATTTCTACATTTTCTTGTGTAGCTTGAATGTAAATATGGGATACAATCTAGACCTAAAGTATTCACATAACCTCTCTAGCAGAGGTTTCTCACAATGGCTTAAAAAATAGACCGTACAATGTTAAAGTGATGGTGATAACATGGTATTTTGATTTAAACTATGTTATTTAAATGATATTCTAAAGTATCTGAAGTATTTCATTACTCTGAGTTAATTTCCATTATCTAAGCATTTGTAGCATTTTGAATTTGATATTTTTTAGATTTTTATTTTAGTTTAAAGGGATAGTTCACCCCAAAATAAAAATTCTCTCATCATTTCCTCACCCTCATGCCATCCAAGATACACTATATTGCCAAAAGTATTCGCTCATCTGCCTTTAGACGCATATGAACTTAAGTGACATCCCATTCTTAATCCATAGGGTTTAATATGACGTCGGCCCACCCTTTGCAGCTATAACAGCTTCAGCTCTTCTGGGAAGGCTTTCCACAAGGTTTAGGAGTGTGTTTATGGGAATTTTTGACCATTCTTCCAGAAGCGGATTTGTGAGGTCAGACACTGATGTTGGACGAGAAGGCCTGGCTCGCAGTCTTCGCTCTAATTCATCCCAAAGGTGCTCTATCGGGTTGAGGTCAGGACTCTGTGCAAGCCAGTCAAGTTCTTCCACACCAAACTCGCTCATCCATGTCTTTATGGACCTTGCTTTGTGCACTGGTGCGCAGTCATGTTGGAACAGGAAGGGGCCATCCCCAAACTGTTCCCACAAAGTTGGGAGCATGGAATTGTCCAAAATCTCTTGGTATGCTGAAGCATTCAGAGTTCCTTTCACTGGAACTAAGGGGCCAAGCCCAGCTCCTGAAAAACAACCCCACACCATAATACCCCCCTCCACCAAACTTCACAGTTGGCAAAATGCAGTCAGACAAGTACCGTTCTCCTGGCAACCGCCATCAGATTGCCAGATAGAGAAGCGTGATTTGTCACTCCAGAGAACGCATCTCCACTGCTCTAGAGTCCAGTGGCAGTGTGCTTTACACCACTGCATCCGACGCTTTGCATTGCACTTGGTGATGTATGGCTTGGATGCAGCTGCTCGGCCATGGAAACCCATTCCATGAAGCACTGTTCTTGAGCTAATCTGAAGGCCACATGAACTTTGGAGGTCTGTAGCGATTGACTCTGCAGAAAGTTGGCGACCTCTGCGCACTATGCGCCTCAGCATCCGCTGACCCCGCTCTGTCATTTTACGTGGCCTACCACTTCGTGGCTGAGTTGCTGTCATTCCCAATCGCTTCCACTTTGTTATAATACCACTGACAGTTGACTGTGGAATATTTAGTAGCGAGGAAATTTCACGACTGGACTTGTTGCACAGGTGGCATCCTATCACAGTACCACGCTGGAATTCACTGAGCTCCTGAGAGCGGCCCATTCTTTCACAAATGTTTGTAGAAGCAGTCTGCATGCCTAGGTGCTTCATTTTATACACCTGTGGCCATGGAAGTGATTGGAACACCAGAATTCAATTATTTGGATGGGTGAGCGAATATTTGTTGAATATTTGCATTTGTTTTAAGATGGTTATTTATATCTTCAGCTTTAGTGTGTCAATAGGAAAAATACATTTTAGACTCCCAAACATGACTTTTGTAAATAGAAAACATTAGAATAGAAGAACAGGGCACTCTGCAAGAGATGGCATTGCCCCCACAAAGCCCCCACTGAACATCGTGTCTGTCTGAGATTACATAAAGAGACAGAAGCAATTGAGCCTAAATAGATAGAAGAACTGTGGTGAATTCTCTAAGAAACTTGGTACATCCTATCTGCCAACAACCTAGAAACACTGTGTACAGGTGTACCTAGGAGAATTGGTGCTGTTTTAAAGGCAAAGGTGGTCACACCGAATATTGATTTAGCTTTTTTATGTTTACTGGAATTTGTATGATGTTAACTGATAAATGGAAACTATTTATGGCATTATTTTTGAAGACATCCTCACTATGCAACATTTTTAACAAGTGCCTAAAACTTTTGCACAGTACTATATATATATATATATAGGGAAGAAATTGATTCTTCTCCCGGCTGATGAACACTCTGGCGCGGGGACGCTCGTCACTCGCACGTGTTTGCTGCAGCTAGATTATAACGTGACGGCTCACGACAGTGAATCATAATATATGTGTCACGTTCACTGTGTGTATCTTATCATGAAGAAAATCGGTGATACGCAGTTCTATTATGAAGAGAATATTTGTTTTTTGTGAGTTAAGGATGGATCGAAGAGAACGTAAAGGTGAGAGAGTGTAGTCTTAGCCCATTATACACTGGAACAAAATACATTTTTGATTAGCCTTTTTTGGCTTGTTTTCCAAAATAATATCTAAAACCACTGATATATATATATAAAACTGGATTCCTCATGACATGATAGCAGTGAAGCCACTGTGCCGCCATATTGCTATGCCCAAACATTCCAATGTCCCTATTGACTTAATAGGAAATCATCTAATTTCAGCGAGTAAACATTAGTCATTCAATCATTCAGTCACAAATTATCAGGTGCACAAGGCAGAAAGCGGCACAAAGAAGAGGAGCAGAAATAAAAAGAGCAATATAAAGGCAACGACTGTTCATGTCAGCCATTGGTGTTTATTTACTACTTTAAAACAGCTTATTTAGAACCTCTTAACAGGCACGGACACGGTGGGCCGTTTTTGCTTGTTTTATTTAAGTTTAGTGCAAGTTAAGTGCAGCGTATTTTAAAAATAAATAAACTTAAGCTTCTATAATGTTGTTTTATATTAATAATGTTTGTAATTTCAGTTATATTGCTGCTTACTTTTACTTCACCAAAAAACTCCTAAGTGTCTTCTTTTAAAAGAGACCATGATTAGGACTGTAGTCTAGAACATTCATGCTAAGCACCCTCAATTGCAGACCAGAGCAAACTACTGCCCGCGGTCGATTTATCATGAATGTTTTTTATTAGATCTTTAATTTATCTGGCTTTTGGGACCTATCGCGCATCCACAAGCGTTTAATATGCTCAGGGTTGCCAGTCTCCCAATCAGAGATTTATACATGCACAAATAGGAAATATTTCGCCTTATGTCACACTTAATTTATGCAATCTGGCAACCATGTATGCGAGTGTGCGCGCTTTCTCTCTCCTCTCTCCATAAAAAACTTAGCGCTCAATAGTGGAATATTCTGCTCAAAGAAAAATGTGATGCAGCCACTCTGTGTCCATTCGTGAGGCTGCGTGTGCTGTTTAGTGCCCAGTCTGCGAGCAGTTACGAACTTTAATAAAATCACAATAGATTGCATCATTCGCACATGGAGGGGACACACGAGCAAAACCAAGCGAGAGAGGAAAATGTTTGTTCTTTGTGTTATTTGTAAAATGCTGAAGTCACTCACACTTGTATGTGAATGTTATTCTGGCAGTAATCATTTATCAGTGTCATGCAGTGTGTTTTATTCAGTTGTGTGCTGAAAGGGATGCCAAATAAACCATTGACGAGACTAACATCATGACCCATGAGCATGTAAACGGGTTGATAATGTTTTCAGAATAAAACAACTTTATCCACTTTGTGGCAAACATTAAAATAAGCTTTTAAAATCTATAATTTCCGAAAATTTTCTTTTACTATTAAACCAGACTCCTGATGTAGAGTGTTAAATTGAATACTAAATTACCACTGCACTTAAGTATGGTAAAATAAACCATTAATAATTTTTTTCAGCCTTTATTCAGTTTTACAAACACATGATAGAAAAGTAGCAGCAAAACTTCAAGCAATCACAGAATGGTCCCATCAGTCTGTAAACACTTCAGAAAATTGTGCATCATTCATTGAGTGCATGAGTGCACTACTACTTCTGGGCTTAAAAGATACAACTATGCAGAACTTTTTATCTTCTCTCTTCCATGTTAACGGCTGATGTGGCCCCTGTACCAAAATAATTGCAAACACCTGCTCAATTGAATATGTAAGACTGATACTGTAAATTAGCAAGCAGATTTCCTTGAATCCCAGCAAACACACAAAAATCCCTGCATTTTGTGAACACAAAAATTGCTGCATCAACATCTGTCTTAATCTGCAGGCGCAACATTTTGCTGTCATTTTCAGTGACAGATCATGTGAATAAAACAAAACGAAGCAATAAATGTTTTGTACATGAAAAACTGTTACGTTGTTTTAGTAGCATTTAAACATGATTTAATCTATTAAACAATGTGCAATCACGATACATCTCCACTTTATACAGAGCACCCCCAATATTTTCAGAAGCACCCTCAGTGATTTTGATCTGGGGTGTGTCAATCGAAAATCTCACCTAGGGCGCCAACAGAGCCTGGGCCGGCCCTGCATTAAAGTGGTAGAAAACACATATGGTGAAGTGCTGTGTTAATCAAAAGAAACAATTAAACGTCTGATGTTTACTGCCAAGTGCATCCAAGTTGGCTACATTTATTTAGAAAAACTGTGGTCCATAGACAGATCGATGAGCGGATATTTGGTTACGCTACTATTCGGAACCGGATGTGACGACAAGCGGACTGTGATAAAGGCCTGTATACCTTCTGCTGTCTTGTGTGTCATTATAATAATCAAACAACCATAACAAGAAAACGAGAAAATACTCACTGCTCTTGCCTGGGTAACTTTAGTAGCTTTAAAAAGTATTCATGTGTTATAATCATACAGTGAAGACCAGAAATAGTTTTATGTTGCATTTCATTCTGAATGTTTACTTGAATACTGGATGGCCTATTGCTGTTACATTTTTTTGTTTTAAAGATGTTAAAAAAGCACTGAATTGTCTTAATTTTTATTTTTTGTTCTATTATTTTTAATCTATTTCTATTCATTGCTGTTTTTATTGTTATTTTATTACTGACTGTTTACTAGTCTTAAATAATTTCTTAAGAACTTGAAACCATTCTTCCATAAATAGTTAGTGTTATTATTTGTTGTGGTTTTGAAGCTGGTATTGAGAATCGTCAAATTTTGGTATTGTGATAAAGTATAGCCTTTACTGCACATGGTAGATCTTGCTGCAATAACATGATGAAAAAGTCGATCTCATTCCACAGAAGTGTGAGCACCCCTGCTGTTAATGGTGGCGATGGGAGCTTTCCTTTATTTGACTACCATATGTAACATAAAATAATTATCATATGACAATAGCCTCCTCCCCTACCAGGTGCAGTTTACATTTTAAGTTCAAGGAAATCCACTGTTAAAAAGACAAGTAAAAAAAAAAAAAAAGTTAAATAAATGCATGATGTTTCCAAAGTCAACGAGTAATTTTAATTGCCAAAAACGTGTTAAATAATTGCAATCTCAATATTGAACAAAATAATCGTGATTATGATTTTTGCAGCACTACTAAATACAATTATGATTTAATTATATAATTATTTATTTTTATCCAGATAAAATTAACTATGGTTTTACTGTAGTAATATAGTAATAACCATGTGTTTTGGTGGAAACTGTATAGTTCTGATGTACTAACCATGGTGTTACAGTTCCATTGTGTTAATAGTAGTTAATAGTAACCGTGTTTAATTTTGTAGTTACTATGATTTTACTAGAACAATACCATGGTGATACTATGGTTACTGTAGTAAAACCATTGTTAATTTTGTAGTTACTATGATTTTACTAGAACAATACCATGGTGATACTATGGTTACTGTAGTAAAACTATGGTTAATTTTTGTAAGTTAGGGTTAGGGGTAGGGGTTGGTGTAGGGTGTATGTGGGACTCCAAACAAACACAATAAAAATGCTGCAGTGATGCCACTACAGATGTTAATATTTAAACAGGGGTGTCTAACGCTGTTTGCACTTAGTGCAAAGAAGATGCTTTTTGTTGCTTTTTACACTTAGTTATAATATCATCTATCACTATTTGCACTTAGTGCAAACAGCCTCTGCCTAAAAATAAATAATAAATAATTTATCTACTATCCCGATTAAAATGTGTTGCTGGGAATAAAAGAAAAGTCTGTTCAAACTCCTTTTGTGTTATTGATAATTGTTTGATTATTCTTATTGAGTGTGGTCCAGAGAAATTCATTACTTTTCCATTGGAAGTGCTCAACTGTTGGGGGAGGAGCCGCGCTGCTCAGACTAAACAGAGACTAAACAGATACCTCCTCTCATCAGGTATGAAACACACATGAATAAAATATGAGCATATTTGTAAATCGGTAGAGGTAATAGATCGGTAAATGTCATCATTTAGAGTGTATTAGTGATGTTATTTAGAGTTACACTAATCGTGCTAGTCACATTTACATCCTCTTTGCTAATGATGGAGACAACGTGGTCTAAGAGTAGCACATATATCAGTGTGAAAACACAAATATTATGTGTATCTTCTGGAAATAATGTGACAAAGACAGTTTATAAGTTACAAAAGGGTGTTTTAAAATGGTTAAAAGTGTTAATTAAATTGAGTTTCATTTATATCCCTGTATAGTGTCAAATGTGGGTTAAAAATACAAGCGTTAAAAAGAGTGTATGAGTATATAATGCAGAGTTTACATTTGTGCAAGTGTTAAAATGTATAGGCCTATTAGTGTTATTATATTTTTGTAATATTAAAAATGTGGACATAAAGTTCATGTAATGCTAAAAAACTGTTAAAAAAATATGACAGAAATGCTGAAACAACAGTAGGCCTATATTTCATATGTTAAAAGAAAATCTAAAGAATCTAATGTTTGTAATATTTTCTAATTCTAACATTATGTTATCTAAAAACAATGCTCTGTCACTCCTGTCTGTTCTATATTGATTCAATGTAAAAGA
This sequence comes from Myxocyprinus asiaticus, assembly GCF_019703515.2. Classification (NCBI taxonomy): domain Eukaryota; kingdom Metazoa; phylum Chordata; class Actinopteri; order Cypriniformes; family Catostomidae; genus Myxocyprinus; species Myxocyprinus asiaticus. The sequence continues at coordinate 5,991,259 of NC_059373.1, read as the reverse complement.
CAACACAGAGACTGGCAGAGAAGCAGCATTTCCATGTTCTCTGTCATTCTTTTCACACTAATATCTCCCTTCGTCAGGTGGTGAGGGTGCTACATAAACTACCTGTCATAAACTATTATTATCATAATCTGTTCAAAAGCTGTCAATCAAAATCAGACTGGTTAGACAAGGCAAATCAAAACATGTATAAAAAAAAAAAAGAAAAAGAGAGGCACAAGCAGCTTAAAAATGTAATGTTTGATAAGACCTGTATACTTATTATGTCCCCTAGGGGGTTAAGCCCAGCACAACCGATAGACCAAAAACACAGAAAGACCAAGATCACAGAACCAATGTTTGATTTTTTGGAAGTAAAGGTTTTAAAGAACAGCAGGTATTTGGCTTCAGGGTGACCCTTGCCTAAATCAATAGCAGCTTCAAAAGAAAAAGTAACTGAAACTAACCTGAAAAAGAAAAGAAAATACAATCAAATTAACATAACTTCACTGACAAAAACACAAACGATATTAAATAAACAGGGCAGGTCACTCCTACAAGCAAACTGCTATAGCACAGAATCAAAACACTATTATTGAAAATGCAAAGAACTCTCGCAGTTCTCTAGCATTTGGTGTTGGTCTGGCAGCTGGCGGAGAATGTGGAGAAGTGTATCTGGTCTGGAGTCGCGACAGCTAACATATGACAGGCAACATGGATTTTATTAGGTGCACAATCATGAATAGCCAATTGCCATCGTTTAGGTTGTTACACTTTAAAAATAAAATGCAAAAAAAGTAAACACAGACACATTTATTGACCTTTCTGTATATAAAAAACTGCAAACTCCAAAGTTCAGATAGCACCAACCATGAACTCTCCGCCCCAGCAGCGGGCACCAGGAAAAAATCCAACATGCACCTGAGCACCCGTGAATAAGATGGCACAGCTCACAAACACCTTTCTCCCACTGCACCACTCCAACAATGGATCACTCGACTTGCGTAAGATGGAAACACACTGCGCTCCGGTGTGCCCTATCAACAATCAGCTCACCTGGTTACTGCACACATGAGAGCACTTAAAAAGAGGGGGTGAAAAAAACATAAAGAACATACGCACACATTCCACTCACACAGACAAACGAAAAGTCAGAGAAAGCCGTCACACCCTCACCTTTAAAAAACCTGAAAAAGGTCACCTCTTTTAACACAGAAATGAACAACAAATGATCAGATAGTAGAAACAATGCACAGTTCTAGACCACAGGTGAACGAGACAGGGTGTATGCTAAGACATTGTCTGTAACGTTGCAAATGTCAAGGTGGTAGGGTTGTAGAAAGAGGCACCAACATATCAAACGCTGATTTGAATTTTGCAAAGGATGTAAGAATGTCAGAGGGTTGTAATCGCAATATACCACCAATGGCACGACCCCTCCTCCAACATAAACATTGAAATGTTGCAAAAGCCCCATTCAATGCAAGAGCCTCCTTGTCAATAACAAACTGTCTGGTTCACTCCACGGGAATCTTCCTGAAAAAGCACTGCCCCTGCGCCCACACTGCCCTCCAAACCAGCGACAACCTGATTCATCAGGTGTTGGAACGTCATTGGAATGTTTCTTAAGCCGAAACTCATGACTTTGTATGAAAATAAACCGTATGGAGTTATAAAAAGAGAGACATTTCCTGATCGCGACTGGTGGTTCTCAACCCTGTACCTGGAGGTCCCCCAACACTGCACATTTTGTATATCTCCCTTTTCTGACACACCCAATTCAGGTCTTGGAGTCTCCACTAATGAGCTGATGAGTTCAATCAGGTGTGTTATTAGGGAGATATCAAAATGTGTAGTGTTGGGGGGCCTCCAGGAACAGGGTTGAGAACCACTGTGTTAACAGCACTTGCCAATAACCTTTCAGGAAGTTAAATTTACTCACATACAAAGCGGCACCAACTTGATCAACGCAATCGTCTTTATATGAGGCAATGGAAATGAATTGGGTTTGGTCAGAGCGTTAACTTTCCGGTAGTCTGTATAAAAATAGAGTACCTTCCAATTGTATTCGTCAACAAACATGGAGACGCCTAATTGGATGTCAACAGCTCAGTGAGATCATCGTCAAGAAGATTTTGTACCTCTGTACCTTTTTTCGTTTCTCTATCGGGACATGGCAGAAACGTTGATCTACAGGCACCGCCTCCCCAACATCTATATCATGTTAGAGAGGATGCGTCTGAGAAGTATCAGAGAACAGGCAACGATATTCTTGAATCAAATCAATAAATTCTGTATGCTTGTTTTGACAACAGCTGCAAATTTTGCAACATCTCAAAGTATTGCATTGCACTCATAAAACACCTTCATCCAGAACATTCATCATCTCAGGCTGCCACCAAGGGATCCAGAGAATCAGCAACCCCAGGGAAAAATGCTATATTTGCATGTTTATCTGACTCTTTAGAACTGTTGCATTCATAGTACGGTTTCAATAAGTTAATGTGACTATGTCGGCTGCCTTTTTTTCTGGACAGACTTAGTTTTTTTTAAACTCAACTCACACAACCTCACAAATTTGGCCTAGAAAAGAGAAACTACCAAAGGTAAGAAAGCAAAAACGTAACCTCTGACACTGGAATGACCGTAGAGCTGAGCGCAGGGTTTTCACGGTTTCATTTTCTTTTAAGACTGACACTAATTGTCTTTGGCCAGTCTTCCAGCCTTATGAAGTCAATCCTTTAAACCACTCACATAATCACTTATATTTTCAAGAGGATCATTTGAGGACCAGTTATCATTCAAAACGGACAACAAATTTTTACCGCATGTCCAAAGACAAGATCTGTCTGGCAAGTGCTCTCTTAGATGACTTCTCTGGAGGCCAACAGTAACCAGGGTAACACCTCCTCCCATTGCCCTGATGCATTTAATGATTTTAGGGATGCTTAAAATAAAAATAAAAAGTAGAACCTTTGTGATTAATTTTGCTGTAATTGATCCAAATGGTTAGGCAGCAGGATATCGGGTAGCTTGACACATTATAGTCAACAAATAACTACTCTGAGGTAAATCCATTGATTTAGACCGAAGCAAAGGATCAACGCAATGCAGACTCAAGTACTCAAATGCCTTTGCATTGACTTCAGTTAGATAGAGGAGCAGGTTTTACTGTCCGATTTGATTTCCCAATTATCTGACAGGTTTGGAACCTTTTAATGTATTGTAAAAATATCTCTCAAGATGCTGCCAGAAAAAATAAATACCAGAGCGCACGACACAAAATATTTTTAACACCCAGTTGTCACGCAACCTCATCATGGGCAGATTTGATTATGATCCAGTGTAACAGAGCAGTAACCACAATCATTCAGCATGTAAATACAGTAAATACAGTTTTAATTGTATGCAATCAGTGATAGTGTGCAAGCAGCATACGTATCTAACATAATTCCGTATTTTCAGCAAAGCAGAATCATTAGGTAATATTTCCATTTGGTGTCACCATTGCCGTCTTCTGGGCTGATTTTAAGTCCCAGTGCATCTCTGATGGATCATTTAGCACTTTTAAGAACAGTACATTTAGCTACATTTTAAAAGAAAGGAACTGAAGTTCTTGCTCGATCATTTCTGTTTCCTGTACAGTGCCTATGTGGTTTTCACGTAACAAACGAACGGAGGTTGCGCAATGCACATGCACAAAATGAATGAATCAATCTCTGAGACTACTCGTTCTTCTGAGTCACATAAAAGATTTGTTCAAAATGAACGAATCATTCATGAACGACCCATCACTGTCCGACACAGAGAGCAGACGAGAGGACAGAAGCAGCGCGACTGGCTATAATGTTGGTGACATTCATTCTTACGTAAACAAACATTCATGTAAACACAATGGGCAATATCGAGGTCAGCAAAAATGATCGAGATCATGTCCATATATCGTATAAGTCGATAACGTAATTATCATGACAGGCCTAGTCATACGCATTCAAAACAGCTACTTTTACCATTTCATAATTTTGAACACTCAGCGCTAAGCAACGAATAGGCTTAATGGGCTTTTCCCATTACAAAATTAGAATCTAAACACGATCGGCTTTGGGCCAATTCTGCTCATTTGCAACATGCTCAGATAGATTGAAGAAAGTGTCGACGTCTGCCTCATAAAATTTGGGAGCAAGTGTCAAATTTCGTGTCACTTCACATTTTGACAAAGGACCTAGTGACTGAACTGAAACGTAAATATTCTCCACAGGAGCCAAACCTGAAATTTTTACCTCCCAAATTAATTAAAAACATTGTTCTTCAATATCCAATTTGTATTTGTATTTCTTGATGGGCAACTTCCATACGATGCTCCAATTTTTGCTTTTCCAACCGCAACAACATTAACTCTTTTTGCTGTTCAAATGTAAAAGCAAAGAGAGCAGGAAACAAAGTCTCACCCGCCTCAAGCAATACTCCCAAATTCAGCAAAGCAGACTTCACTACAACCCTAACACTTTCCTTAAGATGCTTATCGAACGTAGACAAACCAAGCTTATAAAAATGTAGCAACCTCTATCAACTGTTCTTTTGACAGTCTCTTTAGAAGTGCCTCAAATGGAGCTTGAAACAATTTTTCTAGATCAGATGACATGATTAAATTTCAATGCATGACTTCTTTTCCCCCCCACCAAAAATATTTCAAATGGGGATTCAATCAATGCACAAAATTCTAAATCTTATCTAAATTTGCAAGAAAGAAAAAAACCCCAAAACTTTTAGACGAGCCCCCATTTTGTTACACTTTAAAAATAAAATGCAACAAAAGATCTAGAGAGACGAGAGAAGCAGAAACACAGTAACAGATCTGACCCCCCACCCCCCCCCACCCCATCAGCAAAGCTCCAAAGTTCAGCCAACCACAAACTCTCCACCCCAGCTGCACTCTGAAAAAAGCCAACATCTGCCTGAGCACCCATGAACATGATGGCAGAGCTCACAAACACCCGTCGCCAGTGTGCCCCATCATCAATCAGATCACCTGGTAAATGCACACCTGAGAGCAATTAAAAAGAGAGGGAGTGGGGAAAAAAAGACCACGCACTTCCCACACATAATGTACAGACAAACTAAAAGTCAGAGAAGGACGTCACATGGTTGAGCAAACAATTGGCGAATCTGCGGCACCTGGAACAGACACACAAAGTGCAAACCATACACATCCCTTGACAGACACAGAAAGAAAGAGCAGAGCGCAACTGCAATGCACAAAAACAACTCAGAACGTAACAGCCCCACCACCAAGAATCAACACATCACTGATTACCTTGGGTAAGGGAAATATCACTGTGAAGGCAAAGGGCCTCAAAACTGTTCCAAACAGTCAAAGAATTCTGCACAATAGCACTAGGCACAGGAACACTACGTAAGGGCAGACCATCTTCATCTGGACAGTATAAAGATAAAACAGTGACAGAAGCGGCTGGGACAACAGAGCTTTTAGACTCATTGCCATCGACATGCGTAACATGTGGCTTTACAAATATTATGACACTGTAACAGCAGAAGTTCTGCAACAAGTGAGAGAGGCATCCTGTTTTTTTCATTGACAAGTGTCACCTTGTCAATGGACAGTTACAGGTCAATTTCAGCACCAGCAGTGGTGGGCAGCTCAGGCAAATCAGGAAATTGATAGGTTACACTTCAGAACATTCAGTAGAGGCCAGAAAGGTATCAGAATGCCAAACCAAATCACAAAATGTATGCAACTGCGACCGCGTAACTACACTAGTAGAAATCACAGAAAGGAGTTCAGAAAACAAATCTTTTTATTTTATTTAATCTTTTTATGGTAACACGCTGCCAAGCCCAAGTATCCAGCATCACAAAGAATTTAAACTGAGACGTTTTCTGTTTGGCCGGTGAGAGAAATCAAGCCATCAGAAACAAACTAATCATGAACAGAAATAAATACAATTTGAACTAATTCTTGATGTCTTTAATCAACACAAATTCACAAGTTTCTCAAAATGACTTGCCATACTGGACTGGCACAATTTATAAAAGAGAGTTCCCTTTTCATGGTCAAACTCCACAAATGACTGATTGGCTGTTTTTACATGATTGCAGAATTTTTGACGATAAGCTACTGTAACTAATTCGTAAGCTTGTAAAATCACTAGTGCTCTGAGGCGGTAAGTGGAACAGGAGAAACAGTGTTTGGAGCAACAGACTGAGGTGGCATGGGTGATTGTGGAACACTCACCGGCACTACATGAGAAAGGCACGTACTTTGAGCTTCTAGCTCACACTTCCTGAACCGTAAGAGCTGTGTAGAATGTTCTTGATGTTTGTCTTCCATGTCGAGCTCTTTTAGTCAGACTGCCAGTTTAAGGTCCTCTGTACTCAGACTCACACGGCACCCTGACTGAAGCCTCTACCGCAGCCAACGTGTTCGCCTAAGTCGCACAGCTTCAGCATTTTGCAACTCTGGACTGGCTTTGCTGACCTTTAGAACTCCAGCCCTCAACAATTTTTCCTGCTTGACTTCTTTAATTACTGGCTTGGTTTTAGCATTAGGAGCAGGTATGTCATAAAAATCTGCACAAAACAATAAATCAGATTTTAGTCAGTTCATTAACGGTGGTAGTGAACGCTTGTCTAAAAGCCTCAACACTAAACTCCAGAATTTAACTAAACTTCTCTTCCTCCCTTACTAGTAAAAACTGCCAATCAGAAAAATAAATAAATAAAAAAGAGGTTAGGATGCAATAAAAGTAAAGGGAGATGTGCTCCCCATACAACCCTCAGACCAAACACCCAGAAAGACCATGATAATAGAACCAATGTTTGTTTTATTTGAATGTTTTAAATATGGAAAAAAAACAGCAGGATTTTGGCTTCAGGGTGGCCCCTGGCCCAAAAGAATAAAACAGTTTCAAAAGAAAAAGAGAAACTAACTAACTAACTAACTAACTAACTAACTAACCAAGATTTTATAAGGCGCACAATCAGGATCAGCCAATTGCCATCGTAAAAGTGGAGCACACAGTTTGTGAATTGGCGGCACCTGGAACAGACACCCAAAGCAAAAACTAAATGCAAGGGTTTCAAATAGTGAAGCTCCGTCATGCATCAACATTTCAACTTTTACTGTAACACACTCTGGTGTAGGCATCCGTTGACCAATGGGAATCTCAGAGAGGTGGGACTAAATGTGCTGTGAATTCATAAAGAAAACATGCCGGACAAACTCAAATATGTGGTGTATTCATTCCATGTCCTCTATTATCGTTCTCTGTCAGACTAAAAGATAGTAATTGTGGAGAGATAGCCTGGAGATGAGTTTCAATGTTTACTGGTACATTTTCATTAAATTATTTTTTAATTAGCCATCTCTTTCTGTGACCGCCTCTTCCCTCTGTGGTACATGACTTCCAAACCGACCTTTTGCACATTCGTCAAACGCTCCATTTGAGCTTTAACTAGTGTGTAGGCGCTCTAAACGGGTTTGTTGACATTACATCATCATGGCAATGAAAGTTGTAAAACTGGCTATAACTTTACACAGAAAAGTTTAATAAGTGATTTTATCATGCTAAAATCATGTTTACACGTATATTGTTTATGTCTTGTGGCTATTCATTTGAAAAAGTGTGTATTTTAATGTTCAAAAATTGTCCCCCATTCACTTCCATTGTAAGTGCCTCACTGTAACCTCGATTTTTGGAAGGGCAAGGCAAAATTTCTTTTGTGGTAATCAATATTATGCCAGAAATGCTGTCGATTGAGCTTAACTTGTGTTGAACCCGGAATATTCCTTTACCTATTATTAGCCCATGCATGTTACTTTAGATATAGATGTTAGAACGGAAGGCATTGAAGAGGTTCCGTGGTGTAATGGTTAGCACTCTGGACACTGAATTCAGTGCTCTGAGTTCATATCTCAGTGGAACCTTCATATTGCTTGCTCATACTGTAGTTTATTTGCTTGCCTCAAAGGAAAAAAAATGACAAATTATCAAACCGTGTTATCAACTATGCACATACCGAGAAGAAATTATTTGAAAACAGTTAAAACAAACGGGATACATGCAACGTTACATTTGTGTTAAATACCCAGATGTTTTTCTTTGCACATGCATGGAATTTCATTTGCAACATGGCGGCATCCATGATGACAAGTTTGTGTTTCTTACAATTGACTAAGCTAACTTGTTCGAGGGATATGTGCCGTCGTTTGGTAACCGTATTTAATAGTGACACAATGCGAGCGAAGAGTTATATAGGCAGAAGTCATTGGCACATGAATACAACCTCACATTTTACACAGGTTCTGTGATAATCAGTGATGTGCAATATTATGGCAATGCTTATGTAAACAAGTCTTGTTTCATGTCAGGATGATCGGCTTTCATGCGTCCCAGTCGGTAAGTGGTCTTCAAGATGTTCAGGATGAAGATGTGTGATATGATAACTGATATACTGTAGCCAGTAGATACTGAAATGATGTCTTCTTGCAGATAAACTGAAGATAACATATAGTCGGAGCAGTGGACCAGGTGGTCAACATGTCAACAAGGGTAATATAATGTTGCTGTACTATACCAAGGACTATACTGATATTGTGTTCATTCCAGCACTGTGTGAAGATATTCTGCGCACATAATTGTTTATATATCATTCTGTGTAGGATCTACCTATTGTAACATAAACGTGGTCAAGGGAATGGGTTTGTCAGTAAAGCAGCCTTCTGGTCATATTAAACCCTCATGCCATCCCAGATGTGTATGAATTTCTTTCTTCTGCAGAACACAAATGAAGGTTTTTAGAAGAATATCTCAGCTCTGTAGGTCCATACAGGGCCATAACCACAATATGTGTGGACAAGTCTTCACCAATAATCAGATTTGGCCATAATTGATATTCTTGTTGCTGTTCTGCTGCAGTCCATTATGCAACGCTGTCTAATTATCATTAAGTTGTTGCAGGAATAACATAATGGTTTTAAAAGGTTTCATTTTTAGCATGCTCAGTAGTCTTAACACGTCTCGTCAGTGTCATTTGAGATAGCCAATCAAATCGATGAAGGCTGGACTCAGGTGTCAGAAGCTAAGCGGGAACCTCGTGGTAGGGATGGGCGATACCACCTATTTTCTTTTCGATCCTATACCAATCATTTCAAGTCCAATATCGTTGATACCGATACCAATACTGATACTTCAATGAAATTGATTTGACTTGGGATAAAATGGATAATGTAAAATATTATTTTTAGTCATAATTCAAGTCATTATTATTTTATTTTTTGTTACATTTGTGAGCCTAAACAGAAAATGATTAAACTTCTGTTTTGCTTACCCTTACAAACATTAACCATGGTCTCAATACAGTAATTAAAGTTCAACCATGGTATTTAGTTAAACCATAGTTACCACACAATTAACCATGGTTACTACTACAATATTACTGTAGTAAAACCATGGTTTCAGCCAAAAAATAAAAACAAACAAACATGGTTACTACAATATTACTTAGTAAAACAATGGCTAACTATTTTTTTAATTACTTATTAACAACAAATACACACAAGCTCATTATAATAAATGTCACCTTTGCATATGTTGTTATTTTAGCGTGAATTTACTCCAGAAGCTGTTTCTCTGATTTTCTATCATTACCTCTACAAGGCACTGATCCCTCTTGTTTGAATGAGCCTAGTGATGGTGCAAGCGCTTGTCTGCTTATGTCTTTCAGCATGCATGTTAAGATGAGCGAAAGAAGAAATAGTTCCCATCCTGCACAATTATTTGCTAATATAGCCTAATCCTTTTTATTTCACTTTGAAGCTTATGATTATTGTTCATGTTCATGGTAACCAAATAATAATATATATTTTTTAGAATTTATATTTTTGTGTGAAGATTGATATTTTTGATACAACATCAGTATCGGAAGTATCGATACTTTAGGGTCGATCCGCCCATCCCTACCTTGTGGATTATTATAAGATGTAAGTTGAAGTCAGAAGTTACATACACTTAGGTTGAAGTCATTAAAACTAATTTTTTAACCACTCCATAGATTTAATATGAGCAAACTATAGTTTTGGCAAGTCGTTTAGGACATCTATACGTTTGCATGACATGAGTAATTTTTCCAACAATGATATAGTCAAATAAAAGTGAAACAATCTGTCTGTAAACTATTGTTAACTGTGCCTTTAAGTAACTTGGAAATTTCCAGAAAATGATGTCAAGCCTTTAGACAATTAGCCAGTTAGCTTCTGATAGCAGGTGTATATGTGGATGTATTTTAATGCCTACCTTCAAACTCAGTGCCTCTTTGCTTGACATCATGGGAAAATCAAAAGAAATCAGTCAAGACCTCAGAAAACAATTGTGGACCTCCACACATTGGGTTCATCCTTGGGAGCAATTTCCAAACACCTGTAGGTACCATGTTCATCTGTACTAACAATAGTAAGCAAGTATCAACAGCATGGGACTACGCAAACATCATACCGCTCAGGAAGGAGATGCATTCTGTCTCCTAGAAATGAATGTAGTTTGGTGCGAAAAGTGCAAATCAATCCCAGAACAACAGCAAAGGACCTTGTGAAGATGCTGGAGGAAACAGGTAAACAAGTATCTATATCCACAGTAAAACGAGTCCTATATCGATATAACCTGAAAGGCTGCTCAGCAAGGAAGAAGCCACTGCTCCTAAACCACCATAAAAAAAGCCGGACTACTGTTTTCAAGTGCACATGGGAACAAAGATCTTTTTGGAGAAATGTCTTCTGCTCAAATGAAACAATAATTTAACTGTTTGGCTATAATGACCATCATTATGTTTGGAGGAAAAAGGGTGAGGCTTGCAAGCTGAAGAGCACCATCCCAACAAGTGTTGGGTTCGAGTCCACCTTAGTCGAGTCTGAGTCAAGTCCGAGTCCAAAAGGGGCCGAGTCGGACTCAAGACCGAGTCCATAACAGGCCGAGTCGAGTCCGAATGAATATAATTGTAACCGTAAACTCAACATCAATATTTTAAGCTTATTTTAACTTTCACAAGTAAGAAAAACAATTGTCCACATAAATGTAACAAAAACAGCTCTATATTTTATTATTAGTTTCCTGCTGAACAAACTTCAAAGTGGTTTCAGAATGAAAGCATATGCTTAAGGTGTATGAAGAAAAAACTGTCCTTCAACACACTTCTTATTGCGTTCTGTTGACATTTCAGTTATTTGTTGCTTTACCCTTCCACTCAACCATAGACTAAAGAAAGTGAAAGCTGCGTTAGTCATTAGTCACAACATTGGAACCTAAATTCAAACTACAATCCCTACATCTCAACATATAAAGGAATGTTCCAAATTAAGCTCAATCAACAGCATTTGTGGCATAATATTGATTATCACAAATATTTATTTCGACTCAGCTCTCCTTTTCTTTTAAAAAAGCAAAAATCGAGGTTGCAATATACCGAAGGGGGCAACAATATGCAGAAAAGGACAGCGACGTACTTTACGTGATTCGTATATCATTCATAACTGTGATTCAATTTGTGAATGTGAAAACATTAACGGAGTAATTTTCAGCATATCAGACTTAAGACAAAGAGCGAATGTGTGTATATTGTAAATGACTTGAATTAATGTGGTTATCTGGCAAGCTTTTGAAGGAGCTTTTTAGAAAATTCACTTGACGTCATCTCAGAAAATGACCTATAAAACACAAAGTAGAGCGTTATCACCCACAGATTAGAACAAGAACATGGTAAGACCTGTGACTTGTGGCTTCCATTGAGTTTTTAGGTTGTGGCAAGGATAGTGTCTTATACTTTACTTTTAATGCAAATACAAATATTATGAGGTATTCATTTACAATCAATTTAAGATTTTCTAGATAATTTCTTTATGTCTTTAATTCATTCTGAATTTTATACAGCATCTCCTAAGAGTCTTCTTTTAAAAGAGACCATTTTATTTTGAGTTTGTCCTTGTCAGGTCTGTGCCCAAAAATTAGCCATCAGTTAGAGTTAGTTCACCTGAAAATGAAATATGTACTTTTACTCACTCATTTACTCACCTTAATGTTTTTCAAAACCCATATGCTGTTACCTTTTCTTGAAACATAAAATAGATATTTTAAGCATCTCTATTCCATAGAATAACAGTATAATGAGTATGAGTTATCAAGCTTCATAGAGGACAAATTCTATAAAGCACTATTAAAGGTTCAGTTTAGTATAAAGTCATCATAACAGTAGTCCGTATGCTAAGTGCACTTTATTCCAAGCTTTCTGGGGCCAGACAACAGCTATGTGTTGTATGGACTACTTTTAATGTATTTTAATAATTATGTTTTTTTCCTCTTTGGACCTTGACAGGAGTGGATAATATGAACTGTTTTTGTATGTTTTTGTATTAATTTTTTAAAAAAAAAAAAAAAAAAGAAAAGATGACTGAAACAGGCAAATTGCTAGCAATTCAGACATAGTGCTTGTCTTGTATTGTGTGAACATAAAAAAGGTCCTTTATCACATTTAAAGCCTTTTATTCAGAAAATTATTGCATTCAGCACCTTTACTATTTTAAAGGACCAAAGAGAACCATTATATGTGTGACCTCAACACTCGTGATCCCCCACCCCCAAAATGGTTTGGCTCCCCCAATGTTCAAAACATGGTTACGGCCTAGGGTCCATGCAATGCAAGTGAATGGTGGCCATAACCTTGAAGTTCCAAAAATGACAAAAATGCAACATAAAATTAATCCATAAGACTCCAGTGGCTTAATCTATAAATCACCCCCTTTTACAAGCTCCGACCAGTAGGTGGTGATATGTAGAAGAATGTAAATTGCAAAAAAATAAAAGAAGAATGTGGAAGTGAAAGTGGAGATTTGTAGTAAAAAGGACTTGATCTGTTTCTCACCCACACCTATCATATCACTTCTGAAGACATGGATTTAACCACTGGAGTCGTATGGATTACTATTATGCTGCCTTTATGTGCTTTTTGGAACTTTGCACCTTCTGGCCACGATTCACTTGCATTATATGTACAAACAGAGCTGAGATATTCTTCTAAAAATCTTAATTTGTGTTCTGCATAAGAAAAAAGTCATGAGGGATGGCATGAGGGTGAGTAAATTAGATAATTGTATTTTTTATACATTATACCTAAAAACTTAGAATTCCTAATTGCATTAAATTTACATTCATTACATGAATTGTGTTAAAGAGCACCTATTATGGTTTTTCAAATATTAACTTTCATGTAGTGTGTTATATAGCTGTTTGTGAATGTAAAATAAGTCTGCAAAGTTTCAAAAATCAAAGTGCATGTCAAATGAAGTTATTGACTCCCAAAAGAAAGAACCGATTCTGAACACCTGAAACGAGTCGTTAGTAATTCTAGACTTACTTCCTGTACTAACCTATGTAATTTGGTTACAAAAAACCCGCCTCTGGTCTGTATACGTGTACAGCCAGTGCAGGCTGTTAGCCTATTAGCTGTTAGCCTCTGCTAACCGGCTAACTCGCGTTATTGTCAAACTACATTATCACTGAGAAACGTCCCGTTCTTGTTGTGCTTGCGATGTGGTTCGGGTTGATCTTCCAATGTATCACTATCGGACTCGGGCTCAAATTGGTAAGGTAAAACAGACATTTTTTCAGACGGAGCTGAAACTCAGATATGGTAGTGGGCGTTTCTTTTCTGACATGCGCTGTAAGCGGTAGACCAGTCACAACAGACTGGGACATCTGACCAATCAGATCAGAGTAGGCTCTCTGAAAGGAGGAGTTTAGAATGAATCCTTTAGAATGGATCATTGAACGAGTCATTTTTGACACTGGGAAAAAAAGCTAATGCTGCAATTTAAGTGTTTTTTGACCTTGGATGCATGAAAATCTATTGTATGAGACCTTTAAAACTAAATTAGGCGTTTAAAAACCATAATAGGCGCTCACTATCATGATATAATGTATTAAATATAATGCAAAAATAAAATATTAATAAAATAAGGAATAATAATATGAAATGACAATGAATCCATAACCAAAATTGTCACAAGTTTAATTGCACCTATAGGTTATCAGTTTGACACTAAGCTTAATTGTTTTTATAGGGCTAGCTATCTTAATATAGAGAATATTTTGTTAACCTATACTTATTTTGAAGTCCTATTTAAAAAAAGTTTTTTTTTTTAATAAGCCTTTAAACATTTTTAACTTGTTTGTCCGCAAAAACTAGGCAAAGCGATATTACTGTGAAGAGGAAAATTCCATTCATAGTGACATTGTGCAGAAAGCTTACATATAGCCAGTTATGACAGAAATCCTGATAAAAGGTAAAATGATCGGTATTGGCCGATCAGGTGACAAGAAGATTGGTATTGGCTGTTAAAATCCAGATTGGAGCATCCCTAATAGATAGAAGTAAAGAAGGAAGTTTAAAACAGATTAAATGCCTTGTGTGGGTCTGTTTACATTTTATTATTTTTTTTTTATTTAGACAGTTGGAGTTAGAATGGTCTTGGCACGTTTAAACATTCCGTCAGTGTAAGTCTACTATAACGATGCTGCTGGTACTGGCAATGACGAAGAATTGAAGAACCCAAGTGCAATTTATTACAAATGTGAAATCCCAAAAACATAAATCCAAACATGAACAACAAAAAAAAAATAAACATTGACTTGGCATGACTTGGCCAAAGCTACATTCAACAATACCTGACAAGGGACAATAGAAAACATGAGGGCTTAAATACTAGACATGGGAGAACACATGACAAAGATGACCAATGAACAGACAGAACTGATAACAAGATAACAAGTCAATGATCCAATGAAAACAAGACACATGAACATGGAGGGAAAACAGGACATCACATGACTAGGGAACCACATGACATGTGAACCAGGAACTAGAATTTTCAAAATACTGAAATACAAGAATCAACAAAATACAAATGACATCTATGGGATTTAAAAAAAAATTGTCATAGCAACCCAAGTCAGGACAGTCTGAAGATCTGTGCTGAGTTGGAGGATCAAGTTTGAAAGCTCTAAAAGGAGTAACAATTGATAGTTTAGATCTTGGTTTACGGATAAAAAAAGAAAAAAAAAAGAAACCAAAACCAAGTCTGTAGAATAATAGTATCAGTGGCGAATTCTCAGGGCCAGCAAAGCCTTCTCTGCTGGCCTAACATGCCAAATAAATAAATATTTTTCATCCTTTCATTCTCAATCACCTTTTTGCCTATGTATTTTTAATCACTTTCCACTCTTAATTAATCTACAAACAAATAAAGAATTTATTCCTTGACGCTTCAAGCGAAGCGCGACAGCTGTTTCACAAATCACATGCCCACATTTTACAACTTCCTACCTGGAAAAGTGCAATGGAATGCATCTTGAAGTCAGAATTACAACTTGTAGGCAAAATGTTTGTGTGAATGTGTATGCATGGAATAGTCATTTACAGGTGCATCTCAATAAATTAGAATGTCGTGGAAAAGTTCATTTATTTCAGTAATTCAACTCAAATTGTGAAACTCGTGTATTAAATAAATTCAGTGCACACAGACTGAAGTAGTTTAAGTCTTTGGTTCTTTTAATTGTGATGATTTTGGCTCTCATTTAACAAAAACCCACCAATTCACTATCTCAAAAAATTAGAATATGGTGACATGCCAATCAGTTAATCAACTCAAAACACCTGCAAAGGTTTCCTGAGCCTTCAAAATGGTCTCTCAGTTTGGTTCACTAGGCTACACAATCATGGGGAAGACTGCTGATCTGACAGTTGTCCAGAAGACAATCATTGACACCCTTCACAAGGAGGGTAAGCCACAAACATTCATTGCCAAAGAAGCTGGCTGTTCACAGAGTGCTGTATCCAAGCATGTTAACAGAAAGTTGAGTGGAAGGAAAAAGTGTGGAAGAAAAAGATGCACAATCAACCGAGAGAACCGCAGCCTTATGATTGTCAAGCAAAATCTATTCAAGAATTTGGGTGAACTTCACAAGGAATGGACTGAGGCTGGGGTCAAGGCATCAAGAGCCACCACACACAGACATGTCAAGGAATTTGGCTACAGTTGTCGTATTCCTCTTGTTAAGCCACTCCTGAAACACAGACAACGTCAGAGGCGTCTTACCTGGGCTAAGGAGAAGAAGAACTGGACTGTTGCCCAGTGTTCCAAAGTCCTCTTTACAAATGAGAGCAAGTTTTGTATTTCATTTGGAAACCAAGGTCCTAGAGTCTGGAGGAAGGGTGGAGAAGCTCATAGCCCAAGTTGCTTGAAGTCCAGTGTTAAGTTTCCACAGTCTGTGATGATTTGGGGTGCAATGTCATCTGCTGGTGTTGGTCCATTGTGTTTTTTGAAAACCAAAGTCACTGCACCCGTTTACCAAGAAATTTTGGAGCACTTCATGCTTCCTTCTGCTGACCAGCTTTTTAAAAATGCTGATTTCATTTTCCAGCAGGATTTGGCACCTGCCCACACTGCCAAAAGCACCAAAAGTTGGTTAAATGACCATGGTGTTGGTGTGCTTGACTGGCCAGCAAACTCACCAGACCTGAACCCCATAGAGAATCTATGGGGTATTGTCAAGAGGAAAATGAGAAACAAGAGACCAAAAAATGCAGATGAGCTGAAGGCCACTGTCAAAGAAACCTGGGCTTCCATACCACCTCAGCAGTGCCACAAACTGATCACCTCCATGCCACGCCGAATTGAGGCAGTAATTAAAGCAAAAGGAGCCCCTACCAAGTATTGAGTACATATACAGTAAATGAACATACTTTCCAGAAGGCCAACAATTCACTAAAAATGTTTTTTTTATTGGTCTTATGATGTATTCTAATTTTTTGAGATAGTGAATTGGTGGGTTTTTGTTAAATGTGAGCCAAAATCATCACAATTAAAAGAACCAAAGACTTAAACTACAGTCTGTGTGCACTGAATTTATTTAATACACGAATTTCACAATTTGAGTTGAATTACTGAAATAAATGAACTTTTCCACGACATTCTAATTTATTGAGATGCACCTGTATGTACAAAAAATGTTGAGAACTTGGTCTCTTGGCACGTTTATGGAAAAGCAGTGGAACTGTTAAGCAGATTTAGTTTGATTTGCAGAAGACAGCTATTGTTCTTGACACATTTTTTATAAACTTTTCAAAAAAAAAAAAATTTGTAGTAATTGTATAGTCAGATATACATTGTCATATATATGTTATCAATAATATTTATTCATGATTTATTTTTTTTTGTGTGTGTGTGTTTTGGTCAAATAATGAATATAAAGGGATAGTTCCTTACAAAAAATGACAATTCTCTGCTTCTTTAGTCATCGTTAAGCCAGCTCAAACCTGAATGACTTACAAATCTTTTCTTTTGCAGAAAACAAGGAAGACATTTTGAAGGATGCATCATGTTTTTATATTTATACAATACAAGTCAATAGACACTTATGTCTGGTTTTTCTTTACTTTTAGTGACCGGATCCTGTCCCCTGATTAGTTTCTTTCTATTTTTAGTTTGGGTCTTTGTGGCAGCGGGGGAGTGGTCAAGCGTCGGTCCGGAGAGAGAGAAAGTGGTAAGGGCACTTGCACCTGAGCTAGATTATGTGTAACACCTATCTCTAATTCCAGTAAGCATGGGGGGAGCGGCATATAAGCAGCCACGCCACCAGCAGAGAGGGAGAGAGAGTCTGGCACAAGGAAGGCCACGGTGCTCCTGAAGTTGCTGCGTTTGATCTGTTATGTTTGTGAAGCTGATGTGCTTAAGTTACTACGTGCCTGTGAAGCTAATGAGTTTAAGTCTACGTGCCTGTGAAGCTATTGAGTTTGTGAAGTTGTAAAGTATTGAAGTGGCCGATTAAAAGTCCTGCCTGAGCCTGGAAAAACCTGCTTCCCTGTGTTCTCCTTCCCTTCTGTCTGTGAGCTGTTTTAGTCTTGTTTTTGTTCTTTTGGTCTCATGTGTGGGTTATGTTCTTCATTTGCATTGTCTTGTGCTTTTGTCTGCTATTTGATTGCCCTCACTTGCACTCCTTGTTTGCTTCCCTGATTTCCCTCCCTTTATTTTACCTCTGTTAGTTCTGTTTTTGTTTGTCCGATATGTTGGATTGTTTTGCAGTGACTTTCTGAAAGTTTTGAAGATTGTTTCATTGATTTCTGTTGCTGTCCTCTTTGCTTCTGTTTGTTTAGGTTTTTGTTTCTTAGTTTTGTTTGCCAGCAAATTTGCTAGGTCTGGGCTTTTTTTTTTTTTTTTAGTTTTAAGTTTTAAAGGGATAGTTTTTATTTTTGGGTGAACTCTCATAATTTAAAATGCAACTCACAGCATAACTTTGAATTGATGGCTAAATTAGGTATATGCCTTACTGAATAGATGAGTCTTTAGTCTATACTTAAACTGAGAGAGTGTGTCTGAGTCCCGAACAGTGTTAGGAAGACTATTCCATAGTTTAGGAGCCAATTAGGAAAAGGATCTACCTCCTTTTGTGAATTTTGATATTCTAGGTACCATTAGCAGGCCAGAATTTTGCGATTGTAACAAGTGTGATGGAATATAGCATAATAGGTCACTTAAGTACTGTGGCGCTAGACTATTCAAAGCTTTGTATGTAGTTAACAGAATTTTAAAATGAATATGAAATTTGGCTACCTGTTAATGTAACAACGATAAAATGGGGCTAATATGATCATATTTCTTGGTTCTAGTCAGCACTCTGGCTGTTGCATGTTGAACCAATTGAAGTTTATTTATTGAACTTTCAGGACATCCTCCCAGTAATGCATTACAACAATCTAGTCTTGAGGTCATGAATGCATTAATGAGTTTTTCAGCATCAGCAACATAGAGCATGTGTCATACTTAGCAGTATTTCTGAGTTGGAAGATTGCGGTTCTACAAACATTGGAAATGTGACTTTCAAAGGACATATTGGTATCAAATATAACACCTAATTCCTAAGTATAAATAAGATCAATATTTTAAGTCCTTTGTGTTCTGCAGGAGAAAGTCCTACAAGTTTGAGAGGACATAAGGGAGAGTAAATGATGAGATAATATTAATTCCCTCTCTTAGCATTTTATGCTGAACAATTCAAAATGAATTTATTTGGTAAGAGCTTACTTCTTGTTTGGTAGACACACTAATGATATTACTATTTCCTCAACTTGTATCTCCAGATTGCAGGTGTCACTAAATATTTGACCGTTCTGTGGCTGCCACAGAATTAGTGTTATGGATTTTCAAAAAGTTCACTTCTCCAAGAATATGTCAAGAATCTGACAGAAGCAATAAGACCTTGACCTACATTACCAGTTAAAAGACACACCTACTCATTCTGTATTTCTAGTTAGTATAATGTCAGACTAGTTTAATTAAACTAGTTAATTAAAAAGGCTGCAACATAAAGCATGGGATTTATGCAGTAGCCAAAAAATGTTAGGCAAAACCAATAATTTATTTGAGCTTCTTCAAATTAGTCACCCATGGTCTACATTACAGTTCTGCACACTCTGGTAATTCTCTCAACCAGCTTCATGAGGTGCATCCTGAGAACAGTATAAAAGGAGTTCCCACATCAATGCAAAAAAATAAATAAATAAAATGTATTAAGAAATATTGCATAGGCACAATTTAAACTTGCCTACAAAGTTATTTCAAGCATTTAGGTGTATACATTCAGATCAAAAGTCTTTTAAGATCATGAAAAACCTATTCAGTCAAGTGTGTCAACTTTTGACTGATTTACCAAATTTAAGAGAAAACAGATCCATGTAACACAAACTTTCAACTTCACTATGTATAGATATTGATCACTTCAAATAATATGTGTACTTACCACAATAACAAACTTGAGCATGTCTTCATTCTCCACTATTATTACCAATCTGTAAGTGGCACATTTTTCCATGATCAATTTCTGCTACATAGTTGGAGTATTGCATGATAATCCTGTAGTCATGTTGATCCGAGGGGTTCCTCTGTTGTATAATAACGATAAGAATGACCTGTGTAGACGTCCACACCCAAAAGAACCTGTTTATGGAGACCTAACAAGCCAACACTTATCAGTTTTTCCATTTCACGTTTGATGCACCATGTATGCAGGTAGAGCTTTGTGGAATGGCTACTAAACAATAATAAATGGAATCACGGATGGATTGAGATCATGCCTCAGTGAACTTAAAACATTTAAGCCAAAACAAAATAAACAACAAAGTTTGAACAAATCCTTAACCCTTAGTATTTATAGTGTAACTTGTCCCAACAGACATGAATGATGCCTTAACTCATGCGGCTTGTTGAGGAGATGTCTGCTATTAATGTTTAAACCAGTCAGATTTATGATTTTCATCATGGTGACGATAACATTTGGGGGGAAATCCCTTAGACTTGCATTGAAGGAGGGACCCAAGCCATATCTAGCCCTCCTATTGTCTTGGGGTTATTTTAAACCCAGAACAGGTAAAGATACGTTATAAAACTGCATAGTTTTTGATGCTGGAACCAAATGGTCCTTTGTCAGGACCATCAAAACAAACTAAATAAATAAGAACATTTATTTTTTTATATATAATTGTTTTAGAGAAATAACGATTTAAAACAAATTGTTCCTTCCATTATGGGAAGAACCAGTTGTGACTTTTCACCTTCAGACCTCCTGGATGTTAAACAGCTTTTTATATATATATATATATATATATATATATATATATATATATATATATATATATATTTATTTATTTTTTTTTGTACATCTATTAATCAAATTTGACCTTAAAATTAAATTTGTATTTATTTCTTTTCAAATTTAGCCCCATCCCCTTAATATTCTGCTGCTTTTCCACCTGCTCCACTGGGTATCACTGCATCTTTCCTACAAATTCCATACTTCCCTCTGAAACAGGGTTTGTGCACACATGCACGTTCACACACACACAGCACACACAGTTTTTACAGTTTTGAACAGGTGTGTGCTTGTGTTACATATACATGTAAGATCATGTTAGTAAACTTATTTACTAACATGATCTTATATGATAGGCTAAAGGCCCTCCAAAGGGAAAGGACCTATTGCTTATAAATTTCTTCTAAAACGTTTAATGGCAGAACTATCTATTATGGCATGTTCCTAAACCCCTGTAACATGGCAACAAATAGTTTGATATTAGTGGGAGGGAATGGATTTGTAGCAATGGACATGCAAAGTGGGCCCTTTTGACTGCTGGAAAAGGCAATAGAGATCCATTTATCCGTGTGAATATGCATGTACTAAAATTGTAACTCTAAAATGAACTAGCATTTTCTACAAGCAAAATAAACCAGAAGTTGTTGTCATATAGCTAAGATATTATACAATGCCAAAATTCATTCAAATAAATGTAAATTGAGACACCCTTGGCCAATGTTTGGCAAGTTTTTAAACTGTTAAAATGTTACTCCATTAATATTCAGAATATAGCATTTATTACCCTATCATTATACACTTTTGTACCACATTGAAACAGATTTTCGTTAAAGGGGGTCATTAGTGCCTTTGTACACTAATAAAGAATTTATCTAATGGTTTTCATTACAGGTCAAAAGTGACCCAAAGGACAAAAGGAGGGTTTATATATTTACAATTTTGAACATATTACCTGTTCAAGACTGTATAAAAAAAAAAAAAAAGGTCTATTCAATGAAACAACTTGCGTAAGAACAGATTTACACAGAAATTATTTCTGCCAATGATTCATGAATAAGGCCCATTGTGTGCGTTTTGAAGGAATTTAAACCATTCCCTCAAAATGTAGGCCTAAACCGCAAATATTCCAAGCCTGTAATGTCATTCCAAATAATTCAGCACAATTCTCACCAACATAAAATTCAAAACTCAAGTTTCACATTGTTGAGCCACAAGTGTAACTACAGAGATGTCACAATGTGCATGACTGATAATGATGAAAGCAAAACTTCAGAAAAAGCATGAAAAACATTCATCATGCATTAACAAAACAATCTTATCTTCTAAAAATCACAATGCTGACTTTTGTAAGACTTATTGACAAGCTTGTGTCTCATACTCTTTCTGTTCCATGAAATCAAATTGTTTTTAGCCCAAAGCTGGGTGAGGTAAAAACACTGGTAAAACAGTGCACAGTAAGATATAAATGTTAGATAAAATACCCGTAGACCTGTATACTGTTGTAATTTGAAGATTTATTGCTACTCAACACGCGGGCCTCAAGCTATTTTTTTGTGGCTTGCATAAAGTTATCCTCATCACGGCAACTGCAATTAACCTTGTCAAACTAAGTAGAAATTCTGAATGATTTCAATCTTCTGTACTTTTATACAGCAATACCGTAAGATAATTTTAAGATAAACTTGTGTCGATCTGTCACATTTCGCAATATCAAGACTATTGATATATCTGTCTTCACTGTTGAACTTGCCACCTTCTCTAGCAAAGTTGACTTACAGTGCATCCGGAAAGTATTCACAGCGCTTCAATTTTTCCACATTTTGTTATGTTACAGCCTTATTCCACAATGGATTAAATTCATTATTTTCCTCAGAATTCTACAAACAATACCCCATAATGACAACATGAAAGAAGTTTGTTTGAAATCTTTGCAAATTTATAAAAAAAAAAAAAAAAAAAAAAAAAATAATAATAATAAATAAATAAATCACATGTACATAAGTATTCACAGTCTTTGCCATGACACTCATGACATTGAGCTCAGGTGCATCCTGTTTCCACTGATCATCCTTGAGATGTTTCTACAACTTGATTGGAGTCCACCTGTGGTAAATTCAGTTGATTGGACATGATTTGGAAAGGCACACACCTGTCTATATAAGGTCCCACAGTTAACAGTGCATGTCAGAGCACAAACCAAAGTTACATTCAACAATACCTGACAAGGGACAATAGAAAACATGAGGGCTTAAATACTAGACATGGGAGAACACATGACAAAGATGACCAATGAACAGACAGAACTGATAACAAGATAACAAGACAATGATCCAATGAAAACAAGACACATGAACATGGAGGGAAAACAGGACATCACATGACTAGGGAACCACATGACATGAACCAGGAACTAGAATTTTCAAAATATTGAAATACAAGAATCAACAAAGTACAAATGACATCTATGGGATTTAAAAAAAAATTGTCATAGCAACCCAAGTCAGGACAGTCTGAAGATCTGTGCTGAGTTGGAGGATCAAGTTTGAAAGCTCTAAGAGGAGTAACAGTTGATAGTTTAGATCTTGGTTTATGGATAAAAAAAAATAAAAAAATAAACCAAAACCAAGTCTGTAGAATAACAGTATCAGTGGCGAATTCTCAGGGCCAGCAAAGCCTTCTCTGCTGGCCTAACATGCCAAATAAATAAATATTTTTCATCCTTTCATTCTCAATCACCTTTTTGCCTATGTATTTTTAATCACTTTCCACTCTTAATTAATCTACAAACAAATAAAGAATTTATTCCTTGACGCTTCAAGCGAAGCGCGACAGCTGTTTCACAAATCACATGCCCACATTTTACAACTTCCTACCTGGAAAAGTGCAATGGAATGCATCTTGAAGTCAGAATTACAACTTGTAGGCTCGTGCAGAAATTCTCAACTTCGATTTTGCTGAGATGCAGGGGCATGATGTCACACAAACATGTCGACACTCAGGGAGATATACCAAGTGATAAGCATTCACTTTATTAAGTAATATCGATAAATGAGTTTGTTTCCACATTACATGATATTAAAGCTTGTTTAACAAATGCCTGCAGAAACAGGTGTATAAAACATGGTAAATTATAATCTCTTTTGTTAATCGTACACCTGTAGCACAAATGCTAGTACTGCAGCATTGTTTATCAGTTGGGTTGCTAGGAGACATCTCTAATGAGAGTCAAACCCCTGCTAAGCTAATGGGAGCATTGCAGTTTTGCTTCCTTAAACGTAATCTTCCGAATATCGGGGAATGGAATGCATTTATGGTCGGAGATATCAAGTAGGAATATCCCACATCCAATTTGAATGGAACACAGCATAACCGAGTACCCTGACAAAACTACATTTATTGCAAGCAACATTTAAATTGCAAATATTATTAGATAGATTTTTCCAGGTATTATAGACCTCCTTGGTTGATTCATATGAAAGATTATGATTTTCCATTCTAATGATGTCAAAATAATCTCTAATAAGAATATTTTTTACTCTCAACCCCGAACATTCAAATTGCAGCTACAGTACACAAATTTCATTGCAATGTTAGTCAGCATTCCAGATTCAAACTCTGGGTTTTAGGTCTTTGTAGAAGCCTGGATGTGAATCAGTGATTAAAGATCATCACCTTTTGTTCCTCTGTCGAAAAAACAAAACAAAAAAATGGCATAGTTCCAGATGCATCAGAAAATAATTCTACAATATATCATAACAAGCACACTACTGCATGTCAAAGCAAACTGGTTTTTCAAGACAGCCTTTTGACATTCACTCATATCCAATATGAGTGTTCACATTCTTGTCATTTACAGTGCCAAACAACTTTTTCATTACCCTTTGTACTTGTATGTAAGAACTTGTTTGTGTGAATGTGTATGCATGGAATAGTCATTTATGTACAAAAAATATTGAGAACTTGGTCTCTTGGCACGTTTATGGAAAAGCAGTGGAACTGTTAAGCAGATTTAGTTTGATTTGCAGAAGACAGCTATTGTTCTTGACACATTTTTTAGAAACTTTTCAAAAAAATGTTTTGTAGTAATTGTATAGTCAGATATACATTGTCATATATATATATATATATATGTTATCAATAATATTTATTCATGATTTACTTTTTTTTGTGTGTGTGTGTTTTGGTCAAATAATGAATATAAAGGGATAGTTCCTTACAAAAAATGACAATTCTCTGCTTCTTTAGTCATCGTTAAGCCAGCTCAAACCTGAATGACTTACAAATCTTTTCTTTTGCAGAAAACAAGGAAGACATTTTGAAGGATGCATAATGTGTTTATATTTATACAATACAAGTCAGTAGACACTTATGTCTGGTTTTTCTTTACTTTTAGTGACCGGATCCTGTCCCTTGATTAGTTTCTTTCTATTTTTAGCTTGGGTCTTTGTGGCAGCGGGGGAGTGGTCAAGCGTCGGTCCGGAGAGAGAGAAAGTGGTAAGGGCACTTGCACCTGAGCTAGATTATGTGTAACACCTATCTCTAATTCCAGTAAGCATGGGGGGAGCGGCATATAAGCAGCCACGCCACCAGCAGAGAGGGAGAGAGAGTCTGGCACAAGGAAGGCCACGGTGCTCCTGAAGTTGCTACGTTTGATCTGTTATGTTTGTGAAGCTGATGTGCTTAAGTTGCTACGTGCCTGTGAAGCTATTGAGTTTGTGAAGTTGTAAAGTATTGAAGTGGCCGATTAAAAGTCCTGCCTGAGCCTGGAAAAACCTGCTTCCCTGTGTTCTCCTTCCCTTCTGTCTGTGAGCTGTTTTAGTCTTGTTTTTGTTCTTTTGGTCTCATGTGTGGGTTATGTTCTTCATTTGCATTGTCTTGTGCTTTTGTCTGCTATTTGATTGCCCTCACTTGCACTCCTTGTTTGCTTCCCTGATTTCCCTCCCTTTATTTTACCTCTGTTAGTTCTGTTTTTGTTTGTCCGATATGTTGGATTGTTTTGCAGTGACTTTCTGAAAGTTTTGAAGATTGTTTCATTGATTTCTGTTGCTGTCCTCTTTGCTTCTGTTTGTTTAGGTTTTTGTTTCTTAGTTTTGTTTGCCAGCAAATTTGCTAGGTCTGGGCTTTTTTTTTTTTTTTAGTTTTAAGTTTTAAAGGGATAGTTTTTATTTTTGGGTGAACTCTCATAATTTAAAATGCAACTCACAGCATAACTTTGAATTGATGGCTAAATTAGGTATATGCCTTACTGAATAGATGAGTCTTTAGTCTATACTTAAACTGAGAGAGTGTGTCTGAGTCCCGAACAGTGTTAGGAAGACTATTCCATAGTTTAGGAGCCAATTAGGAAAAGGATCTACCTCCTTTTGTGAATTTTGATATTCTAGGTACCATTAGCAGGCCAGAATTTTGCGATTGTAACAAGTGTGATGGAATATAGCATAATAGGTCACTTAAGTACTGTGGCGTTAGACTATTCAAAGCTTTGTATGTAGTTAACAGAATTTTAAAATGAATTTGAAATTTAACAGGTAGCCAATGTAACAATGATAAAATGGGGCTAATATGATCATATTTCTTGGTTCTAGTCAGCACTCTGGCTGCTGCATGTTAAACCAATTGAAGTTTATTTATTGAACTTTCAGGACATCCTCCCAGTAATGCATTACAATAATCTAGTCTTGAGGTCATGAATGCATTAATGAGTTTTTCAGCATCAGCAACATAGAGCATGTGTCATACTTAGCAATATTTCTGAGTTGGAAGATTGCGGTTCTACAAACATTGGAAATGTGACTTTCAAAGGACATATTGGTATCAAATATAACACCTAATTCCTAAGTATAAATAAGATCAATATTTTAAGTCCTTTGTTTGTGTTCTGCAGGAGAAAGTCCTACAAGTTTGAGAGGACATAAGGGGAGTAAATGATGAGATAATATTAATTCCCTATCTGTCACTCACTCGACGTTGGTGTCGATGTAGTGACACTAGGGGTCACTCTTGGGAGCCCGAGACACCTCTGGTCTTTGATAAAAGGCCAATGAAAATTGGTGAGTGGTATTTGCATGCCACTCCCCCGAACATACGGGTATAAAAGGAGCTGGTATGCAACCACTCATTCAGATTTTCTCTTCGGAGCCGAACGGTCATGCTCATTGAGCTGAATAGCACTGTTCATTCACCTCTGCTGGATCTGACGGCGCATTTCAGCGGCTTCTCCCTCTGCACTGGTGCACTGCAGAGAACACCCCTGGGCGCTTCGGCAGAAAAACTAGAGAGTATATTTTCTAAAAGAGCGTTTTTCCCCTCTAAAAGAGTATATTTCTCTAAAAGAGCACACACATGGAACGTCTTTTTAAAGATGCGTCTTTCTAAAGATGCCTTTCCGTTCGTGTGTTATTCCTGGTTGCGGTCATTTTCTCTCAACTTCGGATGGTCATGATCGCTGTCTTTCGTGTCTGGGCGCGACCCACATGGAGGCAGCGTTTATGAATGGTTCATGTTCTCACTGCGAGAACATGACCATGGCAACGTTGCGGTCGCGGCTTGCTTTCGTAAGGAAGCAAGCCACCTCAGCGGCTCCCTGCCTTGGTCCTCCTACCTACGGGTTTGAGGTCAGTGTGGCTGGCGCTGGGGGCGATTTGGGGACCTCAATGGGATCGCCTCCGCCGGGTATCCCCCCGCGGACCTCCCATTCCCCAGCATGCTCGTCTGCCCCAATCGGGCTTCCGGATGAGTTCGCCGGCTCGTCGCACGGCGAGTCTGGCTTCTTGTTCGAGGCCCGCGAAGATGATGAGCTCTCGAGTGCAGCATCGGAGAGCGGGCTTGTCCAGTCGGACGCAGAAGCCTCAGCTGGGCTTCCCCCTTCAGGGGCGGTCGCCCAGTTACAGGCCGATGCCGAAATGATGGACATGCTTTCCCGGGCGGCCGCGAGTGTCGGGCTAGAGTGGAACCCTCCGCTCCCCCCTGAACCCTCACGGCTTTATGATTGGTTTCAGGGCTCGTGGCGCCGCTCAGACCAACCACGCCCCGCTCCAGTGCCATTCTTCCTGGAGGTGCATGAGGAGCTGACGAAGTCGTGGGAGGCACCTTTTACTGCCCGACACCGACTCCGCAGTTCCCCCGCTCTCACTACCCTCGATGGCGGGGCGGCCAGGGGCTATACGGCGATTCCCCCAGTGGATAAGGCTCTCGCAGTGCACTTATGCCCGCAGAGTGCCGCCACCTGGCGTGGACGCCCTAATCTCCCCTCCAAGCCCTGTAGGCTCATGTCGTCCCTGACGGCCAAGGCCTACAGCGCTGCTGGACAAGCCACCTCTGCCCTGCACGCCATGGCTCTCCTGCAGGTCCACCAAGCCAAGGCACTGAAAGAACTGCGCGAGGGTAGTTCCGCCCCAGATTTGATGCAGGAACTGCGCTCGGCGACCGACCTCGCCCTCCGGGCAACGAAGGTCACGGCGTGGTCTCTCGGGCGGACGATGGCCACACTAGTGGTCCAGGAGCACCACCTGTGGCTCAACCTGGTCGAGATGGGCGAGGCCGACAAGACACGGTCCCTTGCTGCCCCCATTTCCCAGGCGGGCCTATTCGGCAACACCGTTGAGGACTTTGCCCAGCAGTTCTCGAAGGTAAAGCAGCAGACGGAGGCAATCCGGCACATCCTGCCCCGGCGCGGCTCAAAACCCCGCACCCCGTCTGCTCGTCGCCAAGGGCGTCCCCCTGCGGTGACTGCACCGGCTCCGCCACAGCCCGCCCCTCCGGCCCGGCCCCGGCGTGGAGCCCACCGCAGGAAGCCGACGCCACCCGTCTCACAGCCGGCACCGAAGAGCCCACGGAGATCTTCGAAGCGCCCCTGAGATGGGCAACCCAGGGACGAGGGAACCCACTCACCTGGAGCTGGTAGAAAGACCACTCCATCCCCTGGTGGAGGGCCGGGTGGAAAATCTTTTGTTGCCTTTTTGTTTGATTTCGCCGCACGCCCAAGTGGCTGCGGTACCCAACAGTTCAACAAAAAAGCGGCTTCCTTCCTCCCTGGGTCACATACCCGGTGTGTACAGTCATCACCACGACTACCGTCCACGGGCTTTATCTTGCAGGATTGGTGCTCCAGCGGTGCCCTTTCCACCCCTGAGCGCCCAGCTGTGGCACAAATCCACCCCCGATGTGACAGCCTCCACGGGTCATGAGGACAGGCCTCTTCCTCCCCCGTCCCAGGCTGTTCCGGGGGTGGTCACAAGGAGCCAGGTAAGTGCTTCAATGTCCCTAGACTCAGCACGGCCATGACATGCTGTGGCACCTCGTGCTCCGCCCCGCCGCGAGGCCCCACCTGCCGGTACGTCCGATGACGTTGTCCCCTTGGTCCCCCTCGCACGGAATTTGGACGCATGGCTTGCGCTTCCCAATCCATCGCTGTTGTTGATCCGGACTGTCCGACTCAGCTACACGATTCAGTTCGCCAGGCGCCCGCCCAGGTTCAGCGGTATTCACTTCACCTTCATCAAGGGCGAAAACGCTGTTACCCTGTGCGCGGAAATCGCTACCCTCCTACGGAAGGGCGCGATAGAACCTGTCCCTCCAGCCGAGATGAAGAAAGGGTTTTACAGCCCCTACTTCATCGTACCAAAGAAAGGCGGTGGGTTGCGGCCAATCTTGGATCTGCGAGTACTGAGGTACAGGTGTTCCCCTAGAACTGGTCTCCAGGCACGTCGTGGTCACGACAGACGCCTCCAAAATGGGCTGGGGCGCTGTTTGCAACAGGCACGCAGCCACCGGGCTCTGGACGGGTCCGCGGCTGCGTTGGCACATCAACTGCCTCGAGTTACTGGCAATTCTGCTCGCCCTGCGGAGGTTCCGGCCGTTGATCCAGGGCAAGCACGTGCTAGTTCGGACAGACAGCACGGCAGCGGTAGCATATGTCAACCGCCAAGGCGGTCTGCGCTCCCGCTGTATGTCACAACTCGCCCGCCGTCTCCTCCTCCGGAGTCAGCAGCACCTCAAGTTGCTGCGAGCCACTCATATCCCGGGCAACCTCAACGCTACAGCGGACGCGCTGTCACGGCAGGTTTCCCGCAGGGGAGAGTGGAGACTCCATCCCCAGGTGGTCCAGCTGATTTGGAGTCGATTCGGTCAGGCACAGGTGGACCTGTTCACCTCCCAAGAATCCTCCCACTGCCCGCTCTGGTACGCCCTCACCGAGGTTCCCCTCGGCATAGACGCGCTGGCACACAGCTGGCCCCCTGGCATTCGCAAATACGCGTTTCCCCCAGTGAGCCTACTTGCACAGACTCTGTGCAAGGTCAGGGAGGACGAGGAGCAGGTCATCCTGGTAGCACCCTACTGGCCCACCCAGACATGGTTCTCGGACCTCACGCTCCTCGCGACAGCTCCCCCCGGCAAATTCCCCTGAGGAAGGACCTTCTTTCTCAGGGACGGGGCAACCTCTGGCACCCGCGCCCAGACCTCTGGAATCTCCATGTCTGGTCCCTGGACGGGACGTGGAAGACCTAGGTGGCCTACCACCCGCGGTGGTAGACACGATCACTCAGGCTAGGGCCCCCTCTACGAGGCGCCTGTATGCCTTGAAGTGGCGTCTGTTCGCTAAGTGGTGTTCTTCTCGACACGAAGACCCCCAGAGATGCGCAGTTGGATCAGTGCTTTCCTTCCTGCAGGAGAGGTTGGAAGGAAGGCTGTCCCCTTCCACCTTGAAGGTGTTCATTGCTGCCATAGCAGCACACCACGACGCAGTTGACGGTAAGTCCTTAGGGAAGCACGACCTGATCATCTGGTTCCTAAGAGGCACTAGGAGGCTGAATCCCTACAGACCGCCCCTCGTTCCCTCATGGGATCTCTCCGTAGTTCTTCAGGGCCTACAGAGAGCCCGCTTTGAGCCTTTGCAGTCAGTCGAGCTTAAGGCACTCTCCCTGAAGACTGCCCTCCTGACTGCGCTCACTTCCATCAAGAGGGTAGGTGACCTGCAAGCGTTCTCTGTCAGCGAAACGTGCCTGGAGTTCGGTCCGGGCTATTCTCGCGTGATGCTGAGACCCCGCCCGGGCTATGTGACCAAGGTTCCCACCACTCCTTTTAGGGACCAGGTGGTGAACCTGCAAGCGCTGCCCCAGGAGGAGGCAGACCCAGCCCTGGCGTTGATGTGTCCGGTGTGCGCTTTGCGCATCTATTTGGATCGCACGCAGAGCTTTAGACTCTCTGAGCAGCTCTTTGTCTGCTTTGGTGCACAGCGGAAAGGAAGCGCTGTCTCCAAGCAGAGGATCGCCCACTGGTTTGTTGATGCCATATCTATGGCATATCTCGCCCAAGACATGCCGCCCCCGGTAGGGCTACTAGCCCATTCTACCCGTGGTGTAGACAAGAATGACCTGTGTAGACGTCCACACCCAAAAGAACCTGTTTATGGAGACCTAACAAGCCAACACTTATCAGTTTTTCCATTTCACGTTTGATGCACCATTTATGCAGGTAGAGCTTTGTGGAATGGCTACTAAACAATAATAAATGGAATCACGGATGGATTTAGATCATGCCTCAGTGAACTTAAAACATTTAAGCCAAAACAAAATAAACAACAAAGTTTGAACAAATCCTTAACCCTTAGTATTTATAGTGTAACTTGTCCCAACAGACATGAATGATGCCTTAACTCATGCGGCTTGTTGAGGAGATGTCTGCTATTAATGTTTTAACCAGTCAGATTTATGATTTTCATCATGGTGACGATAACATTTGGGGGGAAATCCCTTAGACTTGCATTGAAGGAGGGACCCAAGCCATATCTAGCCCTCCTATTGTCTTGGGGTCATTTTAAACGCAGAACAGGTAAAGATACGTTATAAAACTGCATAGTTTTTGATGCTGGAACCAAATGGTCCTTTGTCAGGACCATCAAAACAAACTAAATAAATAAGAACATTTATTTTTTTATATATAATTGTTTTAGAGAAATAACGATTTAAAACAAATTGTTCCTTCCATTATGGGAAGAACCAGTTGTGACTTTTCACCTTCAGACCTTCTGGATGTTAAACAGCTTTATATATATATATATATATATATATATATATATATTTTTTTTTTTTTTTTTGTACATCTATTAATCAAATTTGACCTTAAAATTAAATTTGTATTTATTTCTTTTCAAATTTAGCCCCATCCCCTTAATATTCTGCTGCTTTTCCACCTGCTCCACTGGGTATCACTGCATCTTTCCTACAAATTCCATACTTCCCTCTGAAACTGCCCTTTGTGCACACATGCACGTTCACACACACAAGCACACACAGTTTTTTTACAGTTTTGAACAGGTTTGTGCTTGTGTTACATGTACATGTAAGAACATTTTAGTAAACTTATTTACTAACATGATCTTATATGATAGGCTAAAGGCCCTCCTAAGGGAAAGGACCTATTGCTTATAAATTTCTTCTAAAACGTTTAATGGCAGAACTATCTATTATGGCATGTTCCTAAACCCCTGTAACATGGCAACAAATAGTTTGATATTAGTGGGAGGGAATGGATTTGTAGCAATGGACATGCAAAGTGGGCCCTTTTGACTGCTGGAAAAGGCAATAGAGATCCATTTATCCGTGTGAATATGCATGTACTAAAATTGTAACTCTAAAATGAACTAGCATTTTCTACAAGCAAAATAAACCAGAAGTTGTTGTCATATAGCTAAGATATTATACAATGCCAAAATTCATTCAAATAAATGTAAATTGAGACACCCTTGGCCAATGTTTGGCAAGTTTTTAAACTGTTAAAATGTTACTCCATTAATATTCAGAATATAGCATTTATTACCCTATCATTATACACTTTTGTACCACATTGAAACAGATTTTCGTTAAAGGGGGTCATTAGTGCCTTTGTACACTAATAAAGAATTTATCTAATGGTTTTCATTACAGGTCAAAAGTGACCCAAAGGACAAAAGGAGGGTTTATATATTTACAATTTTGAACATATTACCTGTTCAAAACTGTAAAAAAAAAAAAAAAAGAAAAAAAAAAAAAAGGTCTATTCAATGCAACAACTTGCGTGAGAACAGATTTACATAGAAATTCTTTCTGCCCATGATTCATGAATAAGGCCCATTGTGTGCGTTTTGAAGGAATTTAAACCATTCCCTCAAAATGTAATCCCTCACTGTCAGCAAAGCAAACTCATGAGATGTGTAACTATTTGTTTTAACATCTTGACGTTGACCTTATCTTTCCAATCTCTACTTTACAAGATTTATGCATTCCATCCATTTGAACTGAGTAATCTGTACTAAAATAAAATAAAAACTAAATAGTTAACATTTTATTAATTACATTTTGTTAAACATTACACAATTTAATTTGATGGAATTTTGATATGCAATTGAAATACGTAAATATTAAAAATAGGCTAAAATAGATATTATGTTGAGTGTAGGCCTAAACCGTAAATATTCCAGGCCTGGAATGTCATTCCAAATAATTCAGCACAATTCTCACCAACATAAAATTCAAAACTCAAGTTTCACATTGTTGAGCCACAAGTGTAACTACAGAGATGTCACAATGTGCATGACTGATAATGATGAAAGCAAAACTTCAGAAAAAGCATGAAAAACATTCATCATGCATTAACAAAACAATCTTATCTTCTAAAAATCACAATGCTGACTTTTGTAAGACTTACTGACAAGCATGTGTCTCATACTCCTTCTGTTCCATGAAATCAAATTGTTTTTAGCCCAAAGCTGGGTGAGGCAAAAACACTGGTAAAACAGTGCACAGTAAGATTTAAATAAAATATTTTTAAATTGAAATAAAATACCTGTAGACTTGAGGCTGTAATTGGTACCAAAGGTGCTTCAACAAAATATTGAGCAAAGGCTGTGAATACTTATGTACATGTGATTTGTTTTTCTTTTTTTTTTCTTTTTTTTTTTATATATTTGCAAAGATTTCAAACAAACTTCTTTCACGTTGTCATTATGGGGTATTGTTTGTAGAATTTTGAGGAAAATAATGATTTTAATCCATTTTTGGAATAAGGCTGTAACATAAAAAAATGTTGAAAAAGTGAAGCACCGTGAATACTTTCCGGATGCACTGAATCGACTGTGGATGACCTGGTATCCTATTATAACGATGGACTTCATGAGATCTTAGACGTTTTTGCCCCTTTGAAAACCCGGACTGTTTCTTTTACTCACTCTGCTCCTCGGTATACTCCTGAATTACGCCAGCTTAAAACTAAAGGCCATCGGCTAGAGCGTTTGTATGCCAAAACTGGTCTTACAGTTCATAAAGAATTGTATGCTGATCATATGCAACATTAAAGAAAATATTCACAAGCAAATACTTTTAAATAATGATGGTTGTGGCCCTGTCTGACTCACTTTCTGCATTTTCTATCTTTAAAATTCCAACTGTTGATGAGATATCCTCTATTATTCGGAAATTCAAACCCACCACCTGTCAACTTGATCCTCTTCCAACGTATTTAGTTAAAGCATGTTTACCTTCTCTGTCTTCTTTAATCACTGAGATCGTTCATTCTTCACTGTCTTCTGGCTTGGTTCCTATATCATTCAAAACTGCTTCAGTAACTCCAATACTCAAGAAACCAGGGGAAGATCCTACTAATTTTTATCATTTTTGTCCTATTTCTAATTTACCATTTATTTACAACATTTTGGAAAGGAGTGTTGCAGTTCAGATTTATGATTATCTTTCAGCTGATAATTTGTTTGAACAATTTCAATCGGGTTTCCGTCCACATCATAGTATGGAAACTGCTCTTGTCAAAATTACTACTGATCTGCTGTTGGCTGCAGATTCTGGTCAGCTGTCAGTTCATACAACTCAAAAATTTTAGATCTAAATCATCACAAGTTATCACTGGCATTCCACAAGGCTCAGTTTTGGGCACTCTTCTATTTATTATTTATTTACTGCCGCTTGGTCATATATTTAGGAAACATGGTGTCAATTTTCACTGCTATGCCGATGACACCCAGCTCTACCTGTCTTCCAAGCACACTTCTTCCCTTCCTCCGCCCTCTCTGTCAAGCTGTTTATCTGGAATTAAAAACTGGTTCTCATCTAATTTTCTCAAATTAAATTGTGGTAAAACCGAAATTCTCCTTATAGGCACCAAATCTAATTTGGCAAAAACTGATTGTTTTTCTGTGACTATCAATCAGTCCACTGCTTCTGTTTCACCACAGGCTAAGAGTCTGGGTGTCGTCCTTGATAACACCTTATCCTTTGAAGCCCATGTTAATAATATAACTCGCTCTGCATACTTTCATTTACGTAATATTATTCGTCTTCATCCCTCTCTCACATTGAACAGCACTGGCATTCTCATTCATGCACTGGTTACATCACGTATTGATTACTGCAATGCTCTCCTCTCTGGTCTTCCTTCCAAACTTCTTCATAAACTTCAGCTGGTCCAGAACTCAGCTGCACGAATCATTTCTAGAACCCCCTCTATTGAACACATTTCACCTGTTCTTCAACATTTGCATTGGCTTCCGGTTAAGTACCGAATTGATTTCAAAATCTTGCTTCTTACCTACAAGGCCTTAAATAATCTTACTCATTCATACCTCTCTGATCTTTTTCATATCTATACACCTACTCGTACCCTCAGATCTTCCTCGTCAACTCTTCTTGTCATACCACGTATTCATCTGAACACTATGGGGTCTAGAGCCTTTAGTTATACTGCCCCTCAGTTATGTAACAGTGAAAGTCTTCATACTTTTAAATCTCATCTTAAAACTCACCTTTTTATACAGGCTTTTTTATGACTGTGCATTTATTGAGTTCATACTTTGTATCTTCCAGTGTTTTATTGTATATCATAGTATTGTTTGCTTAATGTTGTTATTGTTGATGCTTTCAAGGATGACTTTTTTGTGTTCTGTTTGTAAAGTGACCTTGATTGTTGTGAAAGGCGCCTATAAATAAAATGTATTATTTATTATTATTATTATTATTATTATTGTTATTACCGTAAATTCTGCGGTATGTCTGCAACGTGATTTAAAAACTCAGACACTGAGCAGAAAACTATAATCTACTCTGCAAACTATGTCACAGATAAATGGTCCAGTGTAGACTGTTTTGATTATTATAAGGGAGTGTCTCTTTGCACCCCAGTGTAAATAGCATCTGCCACACAGAGCAGCTATTTGCACCCCAAAAGTCTGGTGAAATGACAGGAATATATGACAAACTAAACGTTAAGTATCACTGCAGTGGTGTGGGCTGTAAAGATGGTGTGTGAATGCGTACTGTTGTCTTAGTGACCATGGTTCAAATCCGCTTTTTGTCACTCTTTTCCCCATCCAATTTCCTGTTTCCACTCTTAATATTTCCTTTAATACTACTAAAATAATAGATAAAAAATAATATAAATGATGATTTCATCACAGTGATTTGGTCACAGTGAATGTCTTGGAGTGCAGAGAAGGGTTTGATCCAGAGGCGAGGTCTGTCAGTCGCACTCGTTCCCGCGGCTCAGCATCGATTGGTGTGTCGATCACTGTATTAGCCTACTAATATTGTAGTAACCATGTTTTTGGCAAAAAGAATAGTTTCAATGCAGTCAACTATAGTGTTAGTACAGAAACTTGGTGGTTATATAGTAACCATGGTTAATTTTGTGGTTACTGTAAATTTAAAAACATACCATGGTGAAACCATGTTTTACTACAGTAAAACCAAAGTTATTTTTTTACTAAGGATAGGTTTAGGGGAAGGGGTTAATGTAGTGTGTCTGTGGGACTCTAAATAAACACACTGCAGTGATGCTCATACTCTATGTTAGTATTTAAATATGGGTGCAAATAGTATCTGACACAATTTGTAAATAACCCTGGTGCAAATAATAGGGTTTAGGTGCAAATAATATCTGCCACCATTTGCACTGGGGTGTAAATAGCATATACCAATATTTGCACCAGGGTGAAAAAAGCAGCTGCCTAATTATATTGTGAGCGATTCAGGCCAGAAACATTTTATGCACATATGAAAACACAGAGGTGATCCAACTCACATAGCCAAAGAGAGAGCCCGGCTGGGAAGCTGTTTGTGTGTTTGAGCTGAAGCTTCACCGTTGCACTTTAAGCGAACATGTTTATTTTCTGTTAATAAAAAGTGACATTCCTGAGTTGGAATGGCTGTGTCCCGGTTCCTCCTTTTGACCCAAATACGAATGTTTTACTACATTTTCATTTTAGGAAACAAAGGTTTGCAAGATTTATGTACAAACACTAGTTTGTCATAATGACTGCTTGCCAAATGTTGGCTATAAATGCAGTACACTTGAAACAAGTCACAGAACAAAGCAATAATTAGTGATCTATCTGAATCATCATTGCAAAAGGAGTGGTGGATGATTGATTCTCCCATATATAGCCTGTAGCCTATGATTTGAAATGAAGTGCCTATAATTGTCACGTAACTAAAGCTTTGTTATGGGTAAAAAGAAAAGAAAGGATACCGTTCATCATGCGCATGCCGAGGCCAGTTATGTTCGTAAACCTGTGTATACATGCATGATGGATGAAGTTGAGCTATAATCACACCTTTTACAATCGTACTGGGATTATTACCGCTGTCTTTTATATCAGTCTCCGTGTTGTTAACCTGTCACGTTCATTTGGAGTGCCACACACGTGCAGCTGATCAGATCAAGTGCTGTGAATTATTTTTCTCTTCCTTATTCAGCCTTTGGTAGATTTACAACATATTTAACTAAAGTGTTTGCAATGTTTTTATACAAAATCTCGATTTTGATTAAAAATAAAAACACACGTCAAAATGCAAATTCGAATGAATAAAAAAAAAAAAAAAAAAAATCTGAAAAAAATGCCCAGCTCTATGTGATACGTGCCTTTCAAACTGACCTTTCACACTCCCATGCGTCAAACACTCCGTCAGAGCTGTCCCTAGTGTGTAAGCACCCTAAAGGTATCACAAAGCAGTCGTAGTGTGCATGTGTCGAACGTGAGCTTGCAGTCAAAACAGTACACTTTGAAAGGCTAATCACTCGACCCTGCGTGAAACGAAGTGGCACTTGGAAAAACTATGAACACTGTGTGCCGGTAACAAACCTTAGAACTTAAGAGGGGCAATAGTTATCTGTAATTTGGCGCCATTAAGCCACAAGTGTTTTTATTCAGGTAAGTAGCTATAAACATATATAAATACAGTACATATTCATGCTATTGTACACTTTTTAATTCACTTGCTGGTGTACAACCTATAGACAACATGCAGTTCGGTTCTGCCAATTTGGTGACAACAAGAAACTATTAAACGTCTAAAAATGAAGCAAATTTATTGCCTGTGCAAGAAGAAAGCTGCTCTTGAGAAAGTATAAAGAACATCTATGAATAATTTACACTAATTTACTGTACCTTAATCATACCTGGAAACAACAGTGGCAAAAGACAATGAACAAACAAAGCCATGATATTTGGCTTTGATATTTAGCAGCATCTTTTGAGGTATGGCAGCGTGGTAGGTGCTATCATAATGACACAGAATGCCGAATGCTCTTGTGGCATTTACAAAAGCTTTGCATGACAAATGTGAACATGTTAGATTATCTTCTCTGAACACCTGAATTTTGATCTCCAAATAGAGTTGCATCATCGTGTCAAACTCAAAGCCGCCACTGTGGGCACCCATACAATGGTTATAAGCGGTTTTCTCAAAGTAGTGGTACCAGTTTCCATATTGGTCAGCACCAGACCCAAACGCAGAAACCTGGATGAAAGAGAAAGCAAAAAAGTCAATTTATACAATAAAATGTTAAGAATGAGAAGGGTGGTTGTTGGAAAAGGGGTGAAATTTACCTGGTCACAGATGTGAAGGGCAAATATAATTGCGAGGAAGCCAGTGGATGGATATCTGCCACGTTTCAGCAACCATATCTCATGGACATATTTATAAAGGTAGGGTGTAGAATCATCACCTGATAAAAATCACACAGATTATATTACCTTTATCCCTCTGGTGCTATCAGAAGTGCCAGAGGGATCTTCGAGACATGAGTTCTATTCCTACTGAAACCAGGAAGTACTGTAATCACATCAATGTAAACAATGGTGAGGGCACTTGAGAAGTGGCATTTTTGCTCTAAAATTACATTTGAACTCCACTGACGGTTAGGTTTAGAGCATATGGTTAAACAAATATGCATTCATGTTGACTGTATAACATCATGATGGCGCCGCGGATTTCTGCCTTGGTGTGGAGCGCTCCTATTGTTTTGTTGTTTTTGTTTGTTTGTCCTGTGTTTAGTAATCTTTTTCCAGTCAGTTTTACCAGAGACGAACTGCTCAACATTCGACAGCATATACCAGACAATCTTTTCCCAGTTTTCGAATATTCAGACGTTTTGCTGGACATTTAAGTTGGAGGCGCAGCTCTGATGTTCAAGAGACGCAGGCGAGGGAGACGAGCCGGTGCGCTGGTCAAACTCTGTCGCCGTGGATTTCGAACAGCACTGCCGAGTATTCACTTAGCGAATCTCCGCTCTCTTCCTAACAAAACGGACTAACTACATCTCCTCACCCGCACAAACAAGGACTTTTAAACCTCTGCTGCCTTGTGCTTCACAGAAACCTGGCTGAGTGAAGCCATTCCGGACAGTGTGTTACATCTGCCAGGCTTCCAGCTGTTCAGAGCAGATCGCATCGCGGAGTTAACGGGGAAAATGAGAGGCGGTGGAACATGCTTTTACATCAATGACAAACCGTGGTTTACAGCAGAGCTCAGGCAGCTTCGTCAGGCCAAAGAGGATGCTTACAGGGGTGGGGATAAAGTCTTGTACAATCAGGCCAGGAACACACTGAACAAGGAAATCTGAGTGGCTAAAAGAAGATACTCTGAGAAGCTGAAAAACAAGTTTTCAGCTAATGACCCTGCATCAGTGTGGAGTGGCATGAAACAACTCATAAATTGCAGGACTCCTACCCCCAACCCTATAGGGAACCAACAACTGGCTGACGACCTGAATGTGTTCTACTGCAGATTTGAAAGGCCCAATTTCACACCCCACACCCACTCTGACCTTCATTTCACACAAACACCAGCACCTCCTGCAACCGCCCTGCTCCCCCCTCCTGTTACTCAACCTGCACTTAAGATCTGTCTTTGTTTCTTTCGGAAACAAAAGACGAGGAAAGCTTCAGGCCCAGATGGCGTCTCACCAGTCTGTCTTCGATCCTGTGCTAACCAGCTGGCCCCCATCTTCACACAGATCTTCAATAGATCACTGGAGCATTGTGAAGTCCCTTGCTGCTTCAAACACTCAATCATTATTCCTGTCCCAAAGAAACCAAAAATCACAGGACTTAATGACTACAGACCTGTCACCCTGACATCTGTGGTCATGAAATCATTTGAGAGACTGGTGTTGGCCCACCTGAAGAATATCACTGGACCCTTTCTAGATCCCCTTCAATTTGCTCATCGAGCAAACAGGTCTGTGGATGATGCAGTCAACATGGGACTGCATCATATCCTGCAACATCTGGACAGACCAGGGACATATGCAATGATCCTTTTTGTGGACTTCAGTTTGGCTTTCAACACCATCATCCCACCCCACTCACCCTGCCCACTACTTTTTTGAACTGTTGCCTTCTGGCCGACACTTCAGAGCTCTGAGCACCAGAACCGTCAGGCACAGGAACAGATTTTTCCCTCAAGCTATCCATCTCATGAACAGTTAAATTGCCCCACTGAGCAATAACTATGTGCAGTACACAGTTTTTTATATTTATCCAACCTCTTCTGCCATTTCATTCCTCTGAGAAAACAAAACAAAACAAACAAACAAAAAAAAAAAAAAACATTTGCACTGTACATAACAGATTTGTATTTGCACTATACATAACAGATAACAGATTGTATAAGATTTGCACTACCTATGTGTATGTGTGTATGTATGTATGTGTGTGTCTGTACGTATGTGTATAATTATATTTTATTTTTTATTTTGTATTATTATATATGTCTTGCTGCTGTTGTTTGTATTGTTTTTGTATTGTTGTACACTGGAAGCTCCTGTCACCAAGACACATTCCTTGTATGTGTAAGCATACTTGGCAATAAAGCTGATTCTGATTCTGATTCTGATCATTTAGAATTAAAAATACAGTACTTGTTTTTGGTGCTACTCTGTGGACATTTCACCAAGAAACTTGAGCTCATCCATGCCCATATGTTCAAAACATATCCAGGTTCGGTCACTGGGGGCAATAGTTATAATTTCGGTACGGACAGCCCTATTTCAGGAGCAGATTCCACTGTTGCCGAATTCACAGTGAGATCAGTCAGCTCAACTATAAGTATTTTTTTCCGCTGGCCCATTTGGCAACATTTTTACAGGCCCCAACACAAAACAATTGTATATTATATTTAGGGCAAATTTGAATTGAATGAATTGCATGATGTGCTGATTATGTCACTGCAATTTAAATATTTGCTGAGACAGACCCAAAGATAAAGATAATTTAGTACATAACAATTAATGTTTTTTTAATGCACATTGGATTTGTTTTGGGAATTATATTTCTTTAATAATTATAGTGGTAAATTCTAATGGGTGGAACATAATTATGTTCTTTAGCTTCACTGTGTAGCAGTCCTCCTCAAGCTTAAAATAGTCCCAAAATACCCAAAATACCGGGGATATTAATAACCAGTGGCATGGAAGAGCAGGTTATACAACTGCAGACAAAAAAAGACAACAGGTGTGATCACACACAAAGCTGTCTAGGCACATACTTTACTCTTTTTATTGTGAAGATGCACTTTGTTACACTTAATGTCTAACTGAACTTCTAATGTAACAAAAGTTATCAGATACTTGAACAATTGTCATCTAGATTCTGCTGCTGCTGTCCTGTTGTTATGAAAACCCACTTTCATTCAAAAACAACAGTGAAATTCAAGTTCATGTTAGCCAAAATAGGCTGTATGTTTAATGTCGTATCTAGTTCTGGGAAGTAATTGTTTACTTTAAGGAATATTCTGGGTACAGTACAAGTTAAGCTCAATCAACAGGATTTGTGGCATAATTAATAACCAAAAAAATAATCTAGACTTTTCCTTAAGAAAAAAAAAAAAAAAAATCTGGGTTATGGTGAGGCACCTCCAATGTAAGTAAATAGGGCCAGTCCGCTAACGTTAAAATACTCACTGTTTTAAAAGTACAAGTCAACATTTTAGTGTGATAAAATTAGCTTACTAAACTTTTCTGTGTAAATTTATATCCAATTTTTAAAATAAATTGCAAAGTCGACGTAACGCTGTAAACCCTAAAATGACTGTTAAAACGATTAAAACAACTTTAAAGCTCAAATAATACACGTTTTAAAATAATTACTGTTAGTGCTTTTATAAAATTTTAAGTTCTACATTTCTGCCTTTGAACCTCCTTTATTTTTTAAGAGGAGGGATGAGTTTACAGTCAAACTGTCATTCAGAGAACTCACCTGATG
The DNA here is from genome assembly GCF_019703515.2 of Myxocyprinus asiaticus. Lineage (NCBI taxonomy): Eukaryota > Metazoa > Chordata > Actinopteri > Cypriniformes > Catostomidae > Myxocyprinus > Myxocyprinus asiaticus. The sequence goes on along the minus strand of NC_059373.1, from coordinate 5,949,049 downwards.
TCTGTTGGCGCTTACACCTGGCCTCACTTTTTTGTAAGTGCTATATAAAAGACAACAAAAAAAGACCAAATTAAAACTTACAGGAAATAATAAGGTAGTACATAATCACATTATTTAGACATAATTCCCATGAGGGTGACCATAATTTTGCCAAGTCGAACCTGTTTCTAGATCAGTATGTTTTGTTGGTCCTGGAACAACATTCATATCAAACAAACAAGTAAATTGTAGGGATGTCAATATATATTCTAATAATAATTAAATAATTGAATTAACTACATGACATGCAGATTAATTGGACCCACATTATATATTACGTGACCTTAACTACTATGTACTTAACCATTTGATACTATGTACTTATTATGTACATACATGTTGTTGCATTGTAATTTCATTTAAAGTACTTGCATTTGATTACATTTGTAGTTACACTGTTAACTTTACCCCTAACCCTAACACATCCCTTACCCCAAATCCTAACTCTAACCCCTAACCCTACCCTTACTCCTAAACCTACCCATACCTCAACCTCATTAGCAGCAAATGTAGGAAGTTTGCAGAACAGCATGTAGTTACACAGTAAATACATAGTCTTGTATGTATTTAATGTTAGAACATAGCAGTTAAGTCCACCTAATATAAAGTGTTAAATTAATCATATTTATTTTTCGACAGCAATCTATTGTTAAATCTGAGTTCTCACAGTCTGTCCTGTTCTCACAGGATGTGTTCTTGCATTTTGTTTGCACATTATTTAATTATCTGTGTATGTACATGTGTGTCTTACTGATGGTATGTGTAGGTGTGTATAATTGTTAACGAGATGCAGTCTCAGGGATAGACAAAAAGTATGAGAGAGAGGATGCAAAAGAGGCTAAATATAAGTGAAGAAAACATTTAATTCATAAATGTACATAAAATCTACATACTATGATGTGTGAAGCCACAGTTGATGCCCGGGTCAAAATTGACCCACGAACATAATAGATACGTAATAGATAGTAACAATTTGTTTTAAACAGTTTTACTGTATCTCTTAAACTACTGAATTTAAAAATCTGAAGAAAAAAAAATATTATGTGTATTTTGATAGTCTTGACAAGGTCACAAAGTTTGATTCCCGTATTAAAAACTTTGTGGCATTTAAAATTATTATCTACATCTCCTGGGTCAAAAAGGACCCAAATGCAATATGAGGGTTAATAAACTATAATTAGTTGTATTTAAATAATCATAAATATATATTATAAATATAAAAATTCAGATAATTAAAATTCATTACTATATTGTGGCAGAAGAGTAAAGCATTAATCAGACAATACAAAAAGTGGCTTTAGAAGGCAATATATTGTTTATTTCTATATTGTACATAAGCCTACTGTATTATTTGCCTACAGTCCACAGCAATCCTTTTTGCAATTTGTCAATCTATCCAAGATAGATTTATCAAAAGGGCTTTTCTGAGGATGCGTCAAGGTACACATGTGTCAGACTGACACTTTTCGAGCATCTCACTTTGATTGTATTGTGTCATAAATACAATGTTTTTTTGTTGCTGTGTCAAGTTAAATGTCTTGTCTTAAGATCCCTGTATTCAGAATTGCACTCGTCCAGCTGTGTAAGAACACATTCTCATCTTGTGCTGTCACAAGTGTCAAGCAAGTCTGAGTGTGGTTTTGTTGTCTGGACAGCTGAGTTGTCTGAATAGCTGGAGTTTCACTTACTGCCCCCTGCTGAAAACAAATGGTATGAATATTCCTTTTTACAGTAGGCTCAGGGGACATGATTATTGCCATTAAATATTTAATGCGTTATTTTTTATGTAATGGTAGGAAAATACGTACTTTGGGTTGCGGCCAGTCTTGGACCTGCGAGTACTGAACCGGGTTTGCACAGACTCCTGTTCAAGATGCTGACGCAAAAACGCATTCTAGTGAGCGTCCGGCATCAAGATTGGTTCGCGGCGGTTGACCTGAAGGACGCGTACTTCCACGTCTCGGTTTCACCTCGACACAGACCCTTCCTGCGGTTTGTTTTGAGGGCCGGGCGTACCAGTACAAGGTCCTCCCCTTCGGCCTGTCCTTGTCCCCTCGCGTCTTCACAAAGGTCGCAGAGGCAGCCCTTGCCCCGGGAAGTGGGGGGTCGCAGAGGCAGCCCTTGCCACTAAGGGAAGTGGGTGTTGGCATCCTCAACTATCTCGACGACTGGCTAATCCTAGCTCACTCTTGGGATGTGTTGTGTGCACACAGAGACCTTGTGCTCACGCACCTCAGCCGGCTAGGGCTTCAGGTCAACTGGGAAAAGAGCAAACTCTCCCCAGTTCAGAGCATCTCTTTTCTCGGCTTGGAGTTGGACTCAGTCTCGATGACGGCACGCCTCATGAACGAGCGTGCACAGTCGGTGCTGAACTGTCTGAAGGCATACAGACATAAGCTTCCCACTGAAACTTTTTCAGAGGCTCCTGGGGCATATGACATCCTCAGCGATGGCCACACTGCTTGGGTTGATGCATATGAGACTGCTTCAGTACTGGCTCCAGATTCGAGTCCTGAGATGGGCATGGCGCCGCGGGACACATCGCGTGGTCGTCACGCTGATCTGTTGCCGCTTCTTCAGCCCTTGGACCGACTTGACATTTCTACGGGCAGGGGTTCCCCTATAACAGGTCTCCAGGCATGTCGTGGTTACGATGGATGCCTCCAAGACGGGCTGGGGCGCCAAGGTTCTACAATCTCCGGGTTGAGCCGGTTCCTTTTATACCCATATGTCCGAGGGAGTGGCATGCAAATTCCACTCGCCAATTCCCATTGGCCTTTTTTCAAAGATCAGAGGTGTTTGGGGCTCCCAAGAGTGACCCCTAGAGTCACCACATCAACACAACGTCTCGTTCCCTCCATCAGGGAATGGAGGTTATGAAAGTAACCAGAACTTTACTGTGTTTTGCCTTAAATTGCTTAAAGGCAGGGGTGGACTGACCATAGGGAGAACCGGGACTTTTCCCAGTGGGCCGGCCGTGAAACAGGGCCAAACACCCGAACAACCCTACTCTTTCTCTTTTCTCTTCCCAGTCCGCCCCTGTCATGAAATCATGTTGCATGTAAGCAAAAATCTCAAATAAGTAAATATGCATATAAATAGCCTAAATAATAATAATAATAATAATAATAAAGAAAATAAGAAAGTGTAAAGAGTAAGACATATAATATATTCTATAGTTTTAAATAATGTTTCAGTTCTCTGAAAGATCGTCTGCATACAAAACACCATACTCAAGATGTTGGATTGTGTATTTTCTGTTTATGTGCAATATTAAATATGTTGCTTTCTGAACAGTGTCTTCGATGTCAAGTTCACAGTTTAAATGGTTTTCTGTTGTTCTTAAAGACAGAATTTACAGTTTGGACAACATTGTTTCTTCATTTATAAATGTTGCTACTGTATATTATATGTAAACATTAATTTATGTGCAGCCATTTACAGATGCAACCAAAATAAGTTTTGTAAGAGTTTGCGTAAATATAATGCCAAAATATATATAAAATAGATAGATACACTCAAAAAAAAAAACAAAAAAAACAAAAAAAACAAATATATATATATATATATATATATATATATATATATATATATTATTATTATTATTATTATTATTATTTGGCTGAATGTGATTCAATCATGTATATTCCTATATATACTGTACAAGCTAGTGACAGTGATTGTTAGTACGCAGAATACATGCTGGTGGGAAGCAGTACATAATGCAGCAATTGCTCAATTGAGAGAGCAATAAATATCTCTCTTCACCATAATGGTAACCCCCAAAACTAGAAATCCCCTGTCCAGTCACAGTTACCCAAACCAAAAATCTGAATGTGTCCCAACACAAAATGATGATATTACCTTTTTTTTTTTTTTTTTTTTTTTTTTAAACATGTGGCACCCTGTCCATGATTGAATCACATTCAGCCAAATATTTATTTTTATTTTTAGTTTATTTTATTTTTTTTATAGAGTATTTATCTATTTTATATATTTTGGCATTATGTTTACGCTAACTCTTACAAAACTTATTTTGGTTGCATCTGTAAATGGTTGCACATAAATGAATGTTTAAATATAACATACAGTAGCATAATTTTGTTACCAAAACAATGTTACCAAACTATCATTTCTGTCTTTAAGAACAACAGAAAACCATTTAAACTGTGAACTTGACAATGAAGACACTGTTCAGAAAGCAACATATTTAATATTGCACATAAAAATACACAATCCAACATCTTGAGTACGGTGTTTTGTATGCAGACGATCTTTCAGAGAGCTGAAACATTATTTAAAACTGTAGAATATATTATATGTGTTACTCTTTACACTTTCTTAATTTTTAAATTTTTTATTATTTAGGCTATATATATATATATATGTATATTTATTTATTTATTTATTTTAGATTTTTCGCTTACATGCAACATGATCACATGGCAGGGACGGACTGGGAATAGAAAAAAGAAAGAGTTGGGTTGTTCGGGCGTTTGGTCCAGTTTCACGACCAGCCCACTGGGAAAAGTCCCGGTTCTCCCAATGCCAGTCCGCCCCTGCTTAAAGGTGCAGTATGTAAGATTCAGAAACCCTTGTTATTAATGACATCTGTGGCCGTTAATTGAACTGCAGCCAGCTACATGTTGCTCGTTGCTCGTGCTCGCGCTCGTACACACACTCCATAGGGACACAAGTGATTGAGCATCGGCCAAAACAATGACGTAACGTACAAAGAGACAACGTAATCCACCGGCATCATGCTGACAGATGAGGTAGCATAATTAAAATGACACAGTTATGATTGTTTTACTATAAACTTTGAGACTGTATATTATATTTGACTCTCCAGTGCTGGAACAGGGCTAAAACAAAGTGTGGATATAGGTCTGACTATGCGAGACTATAGTTTGAAGTTATCACTTTTCTTTGCATGATACATTGACTGCATTTATACGATAGCCTATGTCGGCATTAGCTATCTAACCAGCTTTATCAATAGCTGTTAGCTAAATTTGGTGGATGATGACAGTAGCGGTTTATAAAATAGACTGTACATTATAAATATGTAGACACAATTCAGTATTGATGTGATTCCATCACAACTGTCATTTTGATATATCGATGCGCTATTGTTTTATAATAATAGAATGTATATATTTTCTGTATAACCAAGTTACGTTACACTAATGAATGGGTCTTTTTGCATTATCTTGAACATTGTCTTGCATTCATTTCATGTGTTATTGTAGTTCAGCTAAAATTACACAGATCAATCCTTATGGCACTATATTGCACATGCTTTGCAGTTATGTAAGCTTACCTGTCCAATAAGAAGAACGCCAATTCAGGGTCGGTTTTGATCCCCAAAACCGAATGAAGGTCCCTCCAGGAATCAAATGCCCTGCCAATGTTCACTCTAGTTTTTGGTAGCTCGACCATGATCATGTTCCAGACTGGATTCAGTAGATACATTTTTTTTTTTTTTTTGGCTTACTCTGAGTTTGAATAGGAGTCGGTGTTGTGCTGGGAGCCGGACGTTTGCTGGATTCCATCTCCAAGATAACATTACCTAGTATTGCAGACTGTCTGTTGTCGCTGTTGAATAGCGGAAGAGAAGCTCTTAATGAGGCAAGGCTCTCGGGAGCGCGCATAAACGTCACATCCTTTGGATTTTCCCAGCAAAAGCGACCCGCTCCCTTTGCATGAAAATCAGTCTACAGGCTTTAATAGGCAACCTAGGAAGTCCGGGAAGGGCTCATTTTTGAAGTTGGGTTACAAGCCGTTCACACATTGGCAAAAAAATGCTAATATTACATGAAAATTGTTACATATTGCACCTTTAATCAGTACACTAATTTATCCTAATAATTTAGTTATATTTTATTTAATTAATTTATCCTTATCCTAATAAGGATTTTCCACCAAATTACTACATTAACCATTCCGTTCCTTCTCTGTTGGGACTGAAAATACAGCCTGTGTAATACCAGCCTTAACCATTAAGCCAGCACCAATAGTTTTAATTTTAAGCCTACATTATTCAGTCAGCCATTCTCACCATGTGATGTTTTTAGTGGTGACGGCACTGACGAGCCACTCCATATCCAGAATCTTTAATGCAGAAATTACCAAGTGGATGGAGTTGTCCACATCCGTAGCACTCTCAGGATAGATAAAATGGTGCGTGGTCTTAGAACCCACATCCTTCTCAAAATCTTCTGTTGGGCCCTTATTTATCCTAGCTTAAATAAAATAAAATAATAAAAAAAGCATGTCTGGGTCAAGAAACATGTAATAGATCAAAAAAAGTAAATTATGTCAGTTTGGATTTCTTGTTGACCAAATGCAAGACAAGAAAACACACAAAAAATGGTTGAACAATTTCTGTTATATCTCATTGTTTACCTAATGACAAAGTGATTAAGATCTATAAGACATCCATATTGGAATCTTTTAAGGTTCCCAGAGTTTCCCACCACAGCACAGATTCTCCAACGAGCTGGACTAGCGACTGAGTAGTGTTCTTTATTTAGGAAGAGCAAAAATAACTTGCAAGTGATAATACAATGCAAGTGAATGGGTGCTAAAATTGTGATGCTCCAAAAAGTACATAAAGGAATCATAAAAACAACCCATACAACTCCAGTAGTTAAATCCATATCTTCAGAAGTGATATGATAGGTGTGGGTGAGAATCAGATCAATATTTAAGTTCTGTTTGTCATCCACACCTATCACATCGGTTCTGAAGACATTGATTTAACCACTGGAGTCTTATGGATTACTTTTATGCTAACTTATGTGATTTTAGCTTTAAAATGTTGGCACACTTTCACTTGTATTATATGGATCAAAGGAGCTGAGAAATTCTTCTAAAAATCTTCATTTGAGCTCAGCAGATGAAAGAAAGTCATACACATCTCTGATGGCATGAGGGTGAGTAAATGATGAGAGAATTTTAATTTTTTGGGGTGAACTATCCTTTTAAAGGCTCTTGTCAGATCTGGATGATTTGTCAATTAGAAGAGAAGTTTTGAAACCTTTCTAGTAATGATAATAGTGAAAACATGAACAATGTCCCACAGGGATATTATATATAATGCTGAAATATAAACCAAAGCAAGATCATGTTTTATTAATGCATACTTTCGCTATTTCATATCTTTTGGTAAAGTGTAGTTACAGTTTTCAGTGTCGGAAGACTTTAGATCATTAGTTCTGTACAGCAGTGCCGCTGCTTCCTAAACACAGAGTATGCAGCCTGCGAAGGGCACCACATGCAGAAATACTGTCTGTTCACGCTCCAGTTGTCAATCACATGTTCGGTAGAGCAAAAGGCATTTACACTTAACATGGATGTTTACATGGATTTATACTGTTAATCAGCCCGAAGTAGCTACAATGGTTTCCAGTACCCATGCAAGGGCACGGGTTAAATACGTAAATACTGCTCATGACATGTGGGACGCGAGACAAAGTGCACTGATATATTGCTGCACTGATTTAAAAATGTACATTTAAAAACTGATGTCTTAAGAGCCCATATTTACAGAATCACCCTGAAAATGACCATCACCATGACACAGAAAAGCACGCGTTGTCATTAGAGCTACGACTTAGCTCAGCGTGCTGCCTTAAATAGGATCTGCAATTTGAAACCATGTGTAAAATGGTGTTGCATGACGAAACTATTCTTTTATCACTGTGCAGAGCGAAGAAAGTGTTTCACTTTGAAGAGCTTGATGCTGCAGCAGTGATGGACTCAGCTTTAGTGACAGTCTGTAACAGCGTGCGCAGTTGTGTGAACTTCTGCTGTCGTTAAAGTACCATTCAATAATCTCTCAATAAATTACGCATGAATTAAAATGAAACCCAGTAATGTAACAACAGGAACGCTGCCCATTGTAACGAAGTAGAAGTAAAACGTTTTCATTACAAATTTACTCGAGTGAGAGTGAAAAGTACCCACTTTTAAACCTAGTCCAAGAGTAATTTTTTCCCAAAATGTTAAATGTTGCGCGTTACTACCCACCTCTGCTAGCCCTATACATGAAAACCTATATACTTGTACCTAAATGTTACTCACTTTTTTCTATTCATTTTAAGCTCTGCACCTTTCAAGCACAATGAAGTGTAACCGAGCTTCAAATCATGATTGTCCCAAGGAAATTGCTGATATCAAGATTTAAAGTGAAATAAAAGTTATATTTTGCTCTGTTTCTTACCCACAACTGGTCGCGTCTCTTCTGGGGATATGGATTAAAGCACTCAAATTGTATGGATTATTTTTGTGCTGTCTTTATGTCCTTTTTGGAACTTAAAAGTTTTGGACCACATTGACTTGCATTATATGAGTATAAATGCTTCATATCGCTATCAAAATATCTTTGTTTGTGTTCCACAGAAGAAAGAAAGTCTTACAAATTTGGGACGTAATAAGGGTGAATAAATGATGAGAGAATTATCATTTTTGGGTGAACTATTCCTTTAACAAATGTAAGGTCAATACCTTCCAATACTTGTAGATATTACCACTAAGCACATAATTATTCCTGGTAAGCAGTGGTGGAATAGAGAGGCCATAGATTTCATTGAACCAGGTACTGTGGCTCTGCTGCCTGACACAGTTATTACACACACATATGTCTTTTGCGAGCTTGTCCACAGGGGTCAGGAAGATCATGAGCATGCAGACATTATCACATGTGACCATTGTCATATAGTATCACCTATAACACGCCTGCATTTTTTCTCTGCTTCTCTCCAGCTGAAAATTATTTTTTTATTTCTTTTGTGGGTGGTGTGGTGTAGATTAGGGCTGGTAACTGAAAGGTTGTGGGTTCAAGCCCTGCAAGGAACAGTCCCTTAGCTATCACCATTCTGCCCTTGAGCAAGGCACTCAACCCCAGGTTCAATCAAGAGGACTTTTTTCTTCGGAGCCGAATGCATGTTGTGTTCGTCCTCTCACCTTTCTCCACTCTGCTGGATTCTTACGCCGCATATCAGCGGTCACCCTCGCACAGTCGAGTGTTGTGCTTGCCCTGGGCACTTCGGCAGCTGAGTCTGCAGGTGCTAAAAGAGTATATTCAAAAGAGTATATTTTCTTCTAAAAGAGCTCGTGCAAACACTTGCCGTCTTTTTAAAGATGTCCTTCCATGTTTGTGCTACTGGATGTGGCCGTTATCTCTCCCCTCCGTATACCCATGATATCTGTCTCGAGTGCACGCCGAGGCGGCATTCGTGGAAGGGTTGTGTTCTCATTGCGAGAACATGCCCATGAGAACATTGCGGTCACGGCTCACTTCCTTCTTCATGAAGCAAGGAGCCACTGTGGTATCGGAAGCGGATGAATCTTCTGAGCTCCCACCCATGGGCGGTAGAGCACAGGATGAGGCAGACGCTAAGATGGCAGCCGTGTTTGCCCGGGCGGCTGCGAACATTGGGCTGAAGTGGAACCCTCCACCCTGCCCTGAGCGTTCATGGCAGGATGATTCGTTTCTGGGCTCGGAGCGTGACTCACGGCTCGGAGCGTGACTCATGGAAGTGCACGAGGAGCTAAAGAAGTTGTGGAAGGCACCTTTTTCTGCTCGTACACGCTTTGCGGGCTTGTCACTCTGACTACCCTCAACGGCGGAGAGGCTAAGGGATATGTCGAGTTCCCCCAGGTAGAGCGTGCCATAGCGGTGCATTTATGCCCGCAGGGCACAGCCACCTGCCGTGACCGACCAAGGCTCCCTTTCAAGGCTCCCTTCCAAGGCCTGTAAGTTCTCTTCCTCATTAATGACGAAGGCTTGCAAGGCCGTGGGTCAAGCCGCTTCCGCCCTGCACGCCATGGCCATCCTGCAGGTCCACCAGGCCAAGGCGCTGAAGGATCTGCACAAGGGTAGAACTGACCCAGGGCTGATGCAGGAACTGCGTACTGCAACCGACTGCGCCTTAATGGTGATGAGTCATGGCGCGCACCCTGGGCCGGACGATGACCACTCTTGTGGTCCAAGAGTGGCACCTGTGGCTCAACCTTGCGAAGATGCGTGATGCCGAAATAGTCCGCTTTCTCGATGTGCCCATCTCCCAAGGGGGGCTTTTTGGTGACACCGTCAAGGATTTTGCTCATCACTTCTCGATGGTGAGGAAGCAGACCGAGGCAATTAAGCACATCTTGCCGCAGTGCGACTCGGCCGCCTTCAGTCCCACGCCATGGCTGGACCTTTGGAATCTCCACGTCTGGCTCCTGGACGGGATGTGGAAGACCTAGCGGGTCTTCTGCCAGTGGTGGTAAACAGGATCACTCAGGCCAGAGCCCCCTCTACGAGGCGACTGTATGCCTTGAAATGGTGTCTCTTCACGAACTGGTGTTCTTCCCATGGGGAAGACCCACAGAGAAGACAACTGTCTTCCTCTACCCTGAATGTGTATGTGGCTGCCATAGCAGCATACCACGATACACTGGACGGGGGACCCTCACGACAGCACAACATGATCAACAGGCTCCTCAAGTGCGCGATGAGGTTGAATCCTCCTAGACCGCACCTGATTCCCTCTTTGGTTCTCTCTGTGGTCCTACCTGCCCTACAGAGAGCCCCCTTTGAGCCCCTGGAGCAGGCCGAGCTCAGCACCTTGTCTCTGAAGACGGCCCTCCTGGTGGCGCTCACTTCCTTCAAGAGGGTGGGGGACCTGCAGGTGCTCTCTGTTACCAGCGAATGCCTGAATTTTGGGCTGGCACACTCTCACATGATCTTAAAGGCCCCGGCCCGATTATGTGCCCAAAGTTCCCACCACTACTTTTCAGGACCAGGTGGTGAACCTGCAAGCGCTCCCTTCAGAGGAGGAAGACCTGGCCTTGTCTTTGCTGTGTCCAGCTCACACCCTGAAAATCTATCTGGACAGCACGCAGAGCTTTAGATACTCAAAGCAGCTCTTTGTCTGTTTTGGAGGACAGCAGAAGGGGAAAGCTATCTCCAAGCAGAGGCTAGCCCATTGGATTGCGGATGCCATTTCTCTCTCATACCAATCTCAGGATTTCTGTGCCCCTTGGGAGTCAGGGCGCACTCCACTAGAGGTGTTGCGTCCTCCTGGGCACTGGCAAGGGGGGCCTCTCTAGCAGACATATGTAGAGCTGCAGGTTGGGCTTCACCCAATACCTTTGCGAGGTTTTATAACCTACGCATAGACCCGGTTTCGACCTGAGTGTTACACGGTAACAGCAATGTAGACCGGGTGGCTGGTTAGGTATACCGCTTGCATTGCGCCCTTCCCCTTTTTCAAAGGTGATAATGTGCGCCTTTTTATCCACAACAGTTCCCCGTATCCGGTGAACCCCAGACGCCCCTCTAATTCTTAAGCACTGTTCGGTGATGAACTCGGTGGAGGAGTAACGGCACCAGGCCCAGTACTCGTGGTATGCCCCTTTCCAGGTGAGCCCGTGTGCTTGGGCTCAGTGCTCCATGCGTGGTGATTCCCCCTTGGAAATCCCATATGATGAGTTTCCATTGTTCGGTTTCCCCTTAGGTGAACCCTGTGTTTCCCCTCACCAGAGCTTTCTCTGCCTCGGCCACTGTGGCTGCATACCCTCTGGATTGGGTCCGGTGGTATCATTCCATATGTGAACTTCCTCATTGGTAAGTCCATGTGAGGTATTCTCCACATGTTAACCACCTTCTGGCAGGATGTGGTCTCCGTAGTACCCTCCATCCTGGAGAGGGAAGAGCACTTCCCAGCACTATTCTAGAAAGTGCTTGGTGGGAAATTGCTTAACAGCAAATAAGGAAAGACTCCTCCGGTAGCCTTCTTGGGTAAGTGCCTCCTTCCCCCCTTAACGGGACTAGGGAGACGCCTTACCTAACTCACTGGAAGGTCACAACGTGGTTGAGCGCTCGCTGCGAGGCACGCAGCAGCTTGCCCGTGTCCACTCTTCCATACCTCGTGACACGGTTCGGCGCCTGCAGCGTTTCCTATAGGAACCCCTAGTGTCACTACATCGACACAACTTCGAATGAGTGACAGACAGGGAACGTCTTGGTTTACTGATGTAACCTCTGTTCCCTGATGGAGGGATTGAGACTTTGTGTCCCTCCTGCTGCGGCGCTGAACCGGCCGCTGACATGGCCAGGACTCTCTATCGACTCCTCAGCATAAATTTAAATGAGTGGTGCACACCATCTCCTTTTATACCCATATGTCTGGGGTGGAGAGTGGCATGCAAATTCCACTCACCAATTCTCATTGGCCTTTTCTATTTTTAGCAAAGGTGATTGGGGCTCTCAAGATCAAAGTGTAGTGTCAGAAAAGCGATTTAAGTGTAGAATTCATTCAAATATGTAAATGTGTGTTGTTTATCTTCATCAAGCATGTAATATTTCCATTTCAAATGTTTAATCGTTTAACATAATATCAATATGAAAATGGCACGTTATGACTCCGGCTCCAGTCATGATCACACACAGGCGATGCTCAAGTAAGCTCAAATTGTGAGATTCATCTGCCAGAAGAGCAGTGCCAGAACAGGATGTAATGTATTCTTCCGCAAATTGCTTGCAATTTAACGTTTCAACCACAGATGTCGCTTGAGAGCACAAAGTTACGTAAGGCAGCTTTAACTGGAGACTGTAACTGCATGCATTGTTTGGACCTATTATTTGAACAAGAATAATATTAGTTTAGCAGGACACAGGCCTAATGATTTAAGTCACCTTTAGGATATCTGAAGGCAAACAGGAGTAGGATAGAACAGGTCCAAAATTCATGGAAGTTTTAACCCTTTCATTAAACTTACCATTGTTCTATATTGTTTAACAGTGGCAATTGTAATGATAAGGCCATTACCACACAGGTAAGACCATGGGTGGCCTCATAATACAGTGGTACCTAGGAGAATTGGTGCTGTTTTAAAGGCAAAGGTTGTCACACCAAATATTGATTTAGCTTTTTTATGTTTACTGGACTTTGTATGACATTAAGTGATAACTGAAAACTATTTATGTCATTATTTTTGAAGACATCTTCACTACGCAACAATTTTCACAAGTGCCTAAAATTTTTGCACAGTACTGTATATATATATATATATATATATTTATGTGTGTGTGTGTGTGTGTGTGTGTGTGTGTCTGTTCAAATTCCATTATTAACTTGAAAATATATGTTACATATATAAAAATGGCCATTTTTGTGGTATTTTGAAATACATGTCACATATACAGTACATATATGTTACCTTTTTATATCAGTAAAAACCTTATTAAAGGAAAACATTTTCTCATATTAAAAAACTTTATTTACATAAATAGGTTGCGCTTTATTTGATCTTTTACATTCCAGATTTAATCAGATTATAGACAATAGTACTTAAGCAAATATAGAATAAGCTTAAAGTGTGTAGATACAGTAGGTTATTGTGATTATAAATAAAACAGTAGGGTCTTCTATTGCATTTTGTAGCAAATTGTTGCCATTGTTAGCCTTCATTCGTTGACATATTAAAACCACTGAAACCATTTGTGTACTGATTCCATATTGAGCTCCATCATTAAAGGTAAATATTGTTTACCCTTCTTTATATATATCCTTTATATATTGAAATCTTGTTTCTCTGCACAAGTTCATGCATTGTTTTGTTTTCAAAATCTCCACCGTGAGGACCTCCTTTGTAGTGAGTGTGAGATCTGTCAAAGTAATGATGCCAGGTTCCATCACTTTTAGCACCAAACCCAAAAACATTCACCTGTGTGAGAAACATAGCAGTCGGTTTTTATCATGGTGATACTCAGGATTAAACAGATCAAATTTATAGTTAATATGAATCTTTTTAATTGGTTATATTTGTGCCACTAGCATAATCAAACAGAAATGCGGGAAAAAAAAATATTGTTTTCTGAACACTTTCCCCATCTGCCATTGGTAGAAACAAATTGGTCAAACAGATGCCCCAAACACACACCATTGGTTGAGCCAAAAGTTGACATGTCAGACCAGTCAAACAAACAGAGCAATGCACAGTTTTATAAGCACAGTTTACCTCATCACACATGTGAAGGGCTAATATTATTGTTATGAAGCCAGTGGATGGATATCTTCCATGTTTCTGCAACCAGCTATCATAGACATATTTAATAAATGCAGGATGGAGAATCATCACCTAGACCAAAACAAACCACACAAAACACTGATGAAATACACATCTGATTATTCTTACAGTAGGGCTTGACATTCATTAATCTACCCCTTGAGTTCGACTAATGAATGTATAATTAATTGATTGATTCATTCAATGACATGGTCTTTGATACTCACCCTGTTCTCATTGGCATTTATTGAAGATTTTACTCGTACATATGTGCTGAGGAACAAAAATATAAATTATACATAATCATTTACAACACCCCATTATATTTTTCAAGAATTATTTAAAGTTCCAATACTTTCAAATAACATCAAATCTACACTCAAAAATATTTGAGCCTATTTTTTAGATTCACACAATTCAGTTGTATACAACACAAATACAAAATACAAAATTCCATCAAAGTGAATTAAGTCCTTAACAAAATGAAATTAATTCAACATTCAAGATTTATTCAAGTTTTATTCATTTAATTTTGTTAAAGATTTTTCAATTCAATTGAATGAAATTTTGTTATGAAATTGAAATGTGTGAATCTTAAAAATAGGCTAAAATATTTTTGAGTGCAGAACACATTCTACACAACTAATACATTTGATCTTTCTTAATTTGAACCGGATTAATTAATGCTCACTGTGTGATGTGTTTGATGGTGAAGGCACTAATTAGCCACTGCATGTCCCGAATCTTAAAGGGAAATAACAACAGGTGGGTGTTGTTGTTGTCCAAGTCCATAGCACTCTCAGGATAGAGAATTCGGTGTGTAGTTTTAGAACCCACATCTTTCTCAAAACCTTTTGTGGGGCCCTTATTTATCCTGAAAGAAAAACACACCGGTAGGTGTTGAAAGGCTGAAGACTATTTGCAAAGATATTTGGCAAGAATAATACAGGAACTGATTCATGTGGTACCAATAAAGATTCCATAGTAGCTGAATGGTCTTGTTAAATGATACAGAGACCTTTTCATCATGTATGTCTTTGCCCAGTAACATGTTTTGGATGTGTGTGACAACTAATTGGAATTCATGGCACCCGAGATGCACCATTTTAGCGATAATTATAAATGCTCTATTAATGCATATGATATTTTTATACTTCCTAAAGTAATTCACTTAGTCAGCTCGCTTTTCAACAATAATAGCCAATAGGAAAGTTTGACTGTGTTAGCAACAGTAGCCTAACTATTGGCCAGGGCTTAGTGAAGGATATTCTTATCTTACCATTCTCATTAGCTCATCAGACATAAGTTTGTCACATTCCTTGTTTTCTTTGCTACCTAGTAATTGCTACTTTCCAGGGTATCGTTTCCCTAAAGCATCGTAAGCCAATGTAGATAGTAGAATCCATCTTGCCATTCATGGCTGCGTTTCCCGATAACGATTGGCCTTTGCGGTTAAGAGCGTTTTCTACGAGTGATTTTACAAACGTTCGTTATTTTTTACATGCGTTTCCCAAAACTGCACTTAACATGAACATGCGAGGATGCGCTTTAAGTGCTGCTTAAGAGAGACGCTGTCCATGAACGTGAAGTGCTGAAATGTGACCGTATAGTGCTGCTCATCATTGCATCTTCATTATATTTGTGCATAACTTTAAAAACTTTTGTAATTTACCTCGCTGGAAATATTTAAAAATATTTTCTTAAATGTACAAGGGGCCACAAAACTAACACCTTTCTGATACCTCTGCACCAGGCGTTGTGTAGTGCTGCACCTGTTGTGCATTGCTGTTACCCTTATCACTTTTGGGAGTAAAGATCTCTCTTTGATTGCTGAATGTCCCTAAAGTGCAGCTTCCACACACTTTATTTTACGCTCAGCAACAACACGGTGAATCTCGTAATATTCAATTAATGCTTGCTGTCATTAGCAGGACAATACACTGGGCATCCGCTGTCTTCACTGATCCTGGAAGCTTTAATCTGGACCCACAGAGCAAATTTTTAAAACCTCACCTGATGAACGAAGCAGTGATTGTGTCAAATAAATATATCGTTCTGCATAAAATGATTGCAAAACAAAATGCAATTATGTGGTGAATTAAGTTGTACATTTAAGAAAATATTTGTAAATATTTCCAGCGAGGTAAGTTACAAACGTTTTTATATGCACAAATATAATAATGAAGTTGCATTGACGAGCAGCACTATACGGTCACATTTCAGCACTTCACGTTTATGGACAGCGTCTCTCTTAAGCAGCACTTAAAGTGCATCCTCGCACGTTCATGTTAAGTGCAGTTTTGGGAAACGCACGTGAAAAATAACAAATGTTTGTAAAATCGCTTGTAGAAATCGCTCTTAACCGCAAAGACCGATCGTTATCGGGAAACACAGCCCAGGAATTTGCACGTTCTTGTAAGATGTTTTGATAGCTAAAAGCATAAGTAAATGTAAACTTTAAGCCTTGGGAATCTTATCATTCATTTCTGTACATTGTAGAGAAAAAAGCATGATTCAACTCATTATATTTCATGTCTTTTTTTGCATGTTTTTTTTATGTAATTTTTTATTTACATTTTTTTTAACAGACTTAATTGGATAAGCTTATCTCACAAATCAAAAAGTAATCTGAACTGAAAACTTGTGAAAACTTCAGTTTAGTTAGCTGAACTTGTAGCATGTAGCCATAACTGTGACATGCATTTATAAAAACTAATCTATAATGTTCAGTGAACCTAACTTTAATAGTTAAGTAAATCTTAAAAGTTTTACACAGTAGGATGGTCTTTTTGTAAGAGGCACAGGCTACACACATTGCAGTTTGACTGGGAGGAATATAGACATCCACACTTGACACACAGACATTAAGTAATAGACAAGCTCTTTACATCACCACACAACTATTAATCAACAGCGATGACAAAAACATCAAAAGCAGCACAACTGAATCCTGCAAATATATCAAATAATAATAATAATAATTAAGCCTACAACACTATCCTCTTTATTTATTCATGCTGCAAAGCATGCTGGGAAATCTTTGTTCTGACAACATTGTTAAGCGAGTTGAGATGACAAATACACTTATTTCAACTTAAGTACAAGTTGATATAATTACAACATAATATGTTAAGTTGACTGTACAGTTTATTTGTTTTCAAAAAAGTACCTTGACACAAGTAAATGTAAAAATAATAATAATAATAATAATAATAAAAATAAATAAATATAAAAATTACAGTGTAGCACAAACGGTGCGGGATGGCTTTCATGCCGAAGTTCAGTACTTATTAGGGGTTTAGAAAATTCCTAACCTTGAAGTATACCATATGCTGTTCATACTGTCATAATATGACGTATTACCTAATGACAACATCATGGAAGTCTATGAGAGGTCCATAGTTGGATCCGAGGAGATTTCCAGAGTTTCCCACCACAGCACAGGTTCGGCATCGATCTGGACCACCATCTGAGTAGTAATCTTCATCAGGGAAGAGAGAAAACAGCTGGTCCACCACCTCTGTATAGTTGACTTTGATTTTTGTATATTGTCGTATATGTTGTAGACCCTGTACAAACATTCAGAAAGCTCGTCATTAGAATCAAGGAAAACAAATATTTAGATTGCTTGCGTGCGTGTAGATTTGTTTTCTTTGCAAAGAATTTGTTGGAGGATCATCACGATAAATTCCTGATTTTCATACACACTTTAACATTGCGGATCAACAGGATTAAGGAGCTCCTCATAGGCAGCTCTATTAAACATAAAGTCTTATAAAATTTCCCTACATTTACACAACTAAATCTGGATACTGCTACTCATTCTTTATTATTACAATTTTTCAAATTAATGAAATATCACAAATGGAAGTATAAGAATTAAGGTCACCAATAAATAAATACATAAATAAATAATGATTACCAAATCGAAGCTTTCACATATTTTAAAGTCTTCAAAGTAGATTACTGCTCTGCACATTCTTGACATTCTCACAAACTACATTCGTAATAAGGTATCTCTTGGGATGCCTTTTAAACAGTCCTCATGTATGTGGCATATTCGGCTTCTTTTTCTTCACTATGCATTCCAACTTATCCATTTAATCAAACAACCACAGTAAAAAATAAATATAAAAAAAGTTTTGTAAAATAAATCAAGAAATAAACAAATAAATAAATACAACTAATTTATTTAGGCACAATTTATATTTTTCAACAAAACAAGCACTTGAGCACTTAAAAGTTGTTGTTGCTGTTTTAGATCATGTCAGGTGTGTCCAGAGTTTTAACTGGTAGTGCTGGCCTATTCCAGACTCCACTGTAATGTATCTGAAAACCTAGAGGACACCATACAAGTTTATACATGTACAGAATATTATTATTGTGATGGACTTACATTCCACCATTTATATGTTTCTCCACGTAGCACACTGTTTTTCCTGTTGAGCAGAGCTGGAACGGTGGGGTTGTAACGATAAACGAACCAGTCATCGTCCATGAAGTCCATTACACAAGTCCTGCAAGAGCATGATCTTTCCAAAGATAAATCATCAGAAGAATCCACAGTAAAAACCATTGGTGAGGTTTGGGTGTACAGGAGCCGACAAATTGTCATAGAGCTCAAGAACAAGGTGATGGAACGAAGTCGCAGTCTATTGAAGGCAAACATCTTTAAACCCGTTATGTTCCTGTACGAATACCCTAAAATGTTGTTGCTAAAAGGGGAGGTGGAAAATGTATTAGTATTTCATTTTAATTACGAACTGAATGGTTTAGCCAGGAACTTAAATAAAGATCTTTCTATTTGACGCTTTTCTCTTTGAAAAGTTCCACAACCACTCCATCGTCAGATAATAGATTAAATATTTAAAACTGATATAAACTATAAAACAATATTGATATACAGACCAAGTTTATTTTATTAGTGTAAAAAAGGTACATTAAAAGTTAAAAACAGTGTTTCGATAATATAAGAAAAATGCAATATCTTTCCATTATGTAGGATGACAGTTAACACTGATTGAATTTTAACAATACAAAAAGATTTCATTACACTAAAACACAATGGATGCAATATTAATAATAAAAAATGAAAATAAGTTCAATAGCCTACTATTCTAAACATTTGATCGGATTTCTAAATAAAGTTCCCATAACACAGAAGCAGTATGTTAAAACACCTACCCAATCGATCAGATTATCTGGTCGACAGTTTCCTCATTTCTTGCCGGTACTTTGCCAAATCTATCATGATATGAAATATCACAGTTATGAATAATGATTTAGATCGTTAGTGCTATACGGTTTATTCTTTATCCTTTGGCATCCGAATCCTCAAAGCATCTGACTCCTCACAGCAAAGAGGATTTCATGTCTATCATCACTCATGAAGTTAGACCGGTTTTACACGATCAGTTACGCTTATGCTACCAAAATGCAGTTGCCACTATTAAAAGTATTACATATCTCCACCCAGCCCACCCCATCCAAACAGTTTGTCTCTAACCGTTTCTAAATATATATAAAAAAAAAAAAAAAAAAAAAAAAGCATATTGCGAACTCTCACAAAGATATGTTCTAAACTGTACTGATTAGAATTGCACAAGTCATTGAAACTGGTTTGAGGTGAATGTGTCACCCTCTCTTCTCAACTCTTACCCAGTTTTTGACAAATCTTTGTGTGGATGAGTTGTACATATAATATGGCACCCTGGAGGGTTGATTGACGTACTCAGTAGCTTTTTATTAGCTTTAATAAACGAAATATGAAATAATGTTTCAAATAAAATCGGACCTGTTATAAGTAATTTAAAGCCCTCTTAAATGGCTAATGTAGGCTATAGCCTATGTAAAAATAAAACAGCAGAACCCTAGTGACTCAGAGAAGATGAATCAAGAAATACATAGCCTAATTGCAGTTGGCTTATAAAATTGTGCTATTCAATCCAGACGACTGTAAAGCCGTGGTCACACTATTGGCGTTGAACGTGCTAAATGACTTCATATTAAGCGTTTCAGGTCTCCCATGTCCGGATGCGTAGCCTATAAAAAGCGCAATTTGTTAATTTATTTGTTAATTATTTGAGAAAAGTCGTAAATTCATGAAACTGACAATGACAACGACTGTTCTTAATTTTATGATTCATAAAATCATAAATACATCAAAAATAAAATGCCTAATAAATAATAATAATAATAATAATAATAATAATAATAATAATAATAATAATAATAATAATATGATAATAATAAAATAGAGTTTTACCCACACCATGGATATCAATGAAAATGAAGCCCCTTGTACATGCATAAGAGGAAAGATTAACGCCCGTTTCTCCGCATTAACCAGTTCAAAGGAATTTGAAACCCTCTTGCACAATCCTGAATGAATCAGATCTACAGATTCAGACAGCACTGGATCCATACCATAGCCGGACTGTTCTATTTCACGGCAAAAAAGGCTTTCTGAAAAGTGAGTTTATCTTTCTTCTTTCTTTCACCCTTCTCAGTAAATGCAGTTTCATTCAGTAGGTGCTCAGAGTAACCTCGGTAAACATTAAAAATAAATAAACAAATCATCCAGTGTTGTCTGAAGGTAGTACGACAAAATCGAACTCGTTTATTTGTAAATGTATTTACCATGAATTCATTTCTTAAGTTATTGCTATTATTGTTTGTAATACAGATTTGATTAAAAAAAAAAAAAAAAAAAAAAAAAAAAAAAACTGCGTGCGCTTGTACAGAATAAATAAGAAGATAAACTAGAAAGTTTGATTATGTTCATTTAATTTATTTGTTTAGAAGCGAAACATTTCCTTACTCAACAGACTTCTTTTGCCCATTCTCCCTCTCTTTCGCCGTCTTATTATTATGAATGAAGAAGAGTTGTCTGATAAAACAAGGAAAACAAAATTTTCGATATGATACCTGAGAAGAAGCGGAAGCTAATTGTTCTTTTCTTGTCTCTTTTTCTATTCTGAATAACATCACACAACACCCTGATAGCACACGTACATCACCCAGACGTCTATTATAGAAGACGTTTCCTCTGATGTCAACGATACATTCAGCAGACGCCTTTGAGACGTTTATGATTGAAAATGTTTATACTGTAAATCTGATCTTCTTAAGATGTTTAACAGAAGTTAGATTGCGATGCTTTCCAGATGAAAAGATCTGAAAAAGTCATCTCGGAGATTAGGTACCCCTGACAGCACACGTAGACAACATCACCCAGACGTCTTTGATGTGTTTGTTTACATCTGGAAGACGTAGGCTATTTTTACGTTGTTTGCTCATCTGCAATACGTATATTAGTAGTTTCCACTTGGATGTCAATAAGACATTCAGCAGATGTCTTTGAGACATTCGCGATTTAAAATGTTTGTAATTCTGATCTTTTTTTAAAGGAACAATTCACCCAAAAATGAAAATGTTCTCATCACCCTCAAAATGCCATCCCAGATGTGTATGAAAAGATTTTTTGAAGAATATCTCAGATCTGTTTGTCTTTACAATGCAAGTGAATGGTGACCAAAACTCTGAAGGTCCAAATATCACATAAACGCATCATAAATGTAACCCACAAGACTCCAGTTGTTTAATCCATGTCTTCTGAAGGGATCAATTTTGGGTGAGAACAAACCAAAATATAACTCTTTTTTTGCTGTAAGCTACATCTTGCCATTGCAGTCTCTAGGCACGATCATGATTTCAAGTTCGATTACAATGCCTAGTGCTTGGCGCATGTGCAGAGCGCTAGATGGCACTATAGGAAGTGTAATTGAGCTTGAAATCACGATCGCCAAGGACACTGGTGTCAAGATTTATACTGAAAAAGGAATTACATCTTGGTCTGTTCTCACCCAAAACCAATAGGATTGCTTCAGAAGACATTGATTAAACCACTGGAGTCGTATGGATTACTTTTATGATTCCTTTATGAGATATTTGGACCTTCAGAGTTCTGGCCACCATTCACTTGCATAGACCCACTGAGCTGAAATATTATTCTAAAAATCTTCTTTTGTGTTCTGCAGAAGAAAAAAAAGTCATACACATCTGGGATGGCATGTTTAGCATATGGTAATTAGATTGTGATGCTTCTCAGATGAAAATGTCCAAAACAGACATCTCAGAGATGTATTGGTTGTTCATTGATAATTGTTAAATATTGTTCTTGTAATTTTTCATATTGTTATTTTTTTATTATTCAGATTTTCAGAGCTGATCTCATGAAAAGGAGTACAAAAGTACCAGTCAAATCAACTGATGCTTCTGCACACTAAACTTCAATCCAAACCGACTCAACATCAGAATCCCATCAGATTTTAAAATGCGCCTTTGTACACAAAAGAAGGTTTACTTCGTGGTTCTGCTGAGCTTCATCGGCATATTTACTGTGACTATACATAAAGAACCTTATGAAAAAATAATTTATTTTGTCAACAATACCATGGCAGAGCAGTTCTTTCATGAAGAACCTTGTGCATGTATGGAACGATGTTTGACGGCAAGCAACGATGAGTGGTTTATGGAAGTCTTCAGAGGAGACATTCCACCTCTTCTCTCTCTCGAAAACAGCGAGCTGTCTGATGACATCTTTAAGTGGTGGCAGGTAGGCTCTACAATGCAGCATATTCCAAACATTTCATACATACGGCCCATGGTGCTGTGGGTCAGCCTTTAAAGATTTCAAGTGGCTTTGGATAAAATTGTCTTTAAGAAGAACAACAATGAAGAATAATTCTCAACAGATCAATAGTCCAGTACTTTCAAATATGCCAATTTCTGAATCTGTTTAATGACATGTCTAACTATTTTAATGTTCATTAACTATTGATCTATTGAGCATTATGTAAGGTTTCTTAAGGTGATTAATGAAAGTTATAAAAAGGGTTTGTTCCAAAACCTAGTGAGCTGCCACCGGAGGCGTGCTCCTGACGCCAAGGCTGAAGGTCCCTTAATTACATGGCCTCCTAAGATATCTTGTTTTAGCCAAATTTTAAGGTAGCATCATATGTAATCCTTTCCCAGGTAGACAATCCCAGAATGCACTCTAATGAGCTCAGTGGAAAAACAGAGCTGTTCAGCCATGATGTCAATTCACAAAGGAACCTGGAAGGCTAATTCGCCATGGGTTCCCTCTGGAATTTTCCATAGGTTTTTTGAATGGGTTTATTCAATTTATGAATGAAATAAGGTCTGTGGTAAACATCTAGTTAAGATACTTGGACGTTTTGTTCTACAACATAAATTAGACACAGTTATACCTCAAACATGAATTTTTAAGTCACCGTGTTTTAAAAAAAATAAATATATGTTGCAAACAAATTGCTAAATAAGGAATATAACTACCACAAAAATGTGAGTGTATGTGCCTGACAAGGCAGAAAACTGTTGTGGTCCATATCTAGCTGTTAGCAACATACTTGCTTATTCTCTTCTGGGTTTTTGGACTTCAACCTGAACAGCTCTATCGTGAGATGCAGCGAGAGAATCCAAGATGGCAGACAAAGTGAGAGAAATATGTTTATAGCAATCCATTCAATATAGAAAAGTATTGTTTAAAAGTGTTTAAAATAATAATAATAAAAAATTACTACTTATGTGTGTTATGTAAGGGATAATGTACAGTCATCTGGTTGTTATCGCAAAATAAACCCAGACAGGGTGATCAGGTCTTGTATCAGTTGCTGCGCAGAGTGGCTGCTTATGAACAGCGTCTTTTACCAGACTCCATTTCATTGAGGATGCAGTCATAGAAGGCAACTGGCTACATTGGCTGGAGACAACAAGGCAGCTCACTAGGTTTTGATTCAGACCCAAAGTGTTACCTTTCATTTTCACATCTCCTTCTCCTATGATGATTTCTTTCAATAATTTCACAACAATGATGTCAGATACGCTCTGTATCCGTCTACAGCTTCTACAGTCTAAGAGCCAGGCTAATTACTCTCAAGTGATCGAGGAGCTGTTTGCTGTCATTCCTGGAGAAGGGCATTACAGAGACAGCGGCCCACATCGCTGTCGAACCTGTGCTGTGGTGGGGAACTCTGGCAACCTTTTAGGATCACACTATGGTCCTCTTATAGACAACAGTGATTTTGTAATAAGGTAAAATCTTGCACAAAGTAATCGCAAAGATAATTTTGATAGATAAGGTAATAAGCACAACCAAGCATTACAATTCCCCTTCCTTCAGAATGAATAAGGCACCAGTCGAAGGCTTTGAGAATGACGTGGGATTCAGGACGACCCACCGGATCATGTACCCAGAAAGTGCCGTCCATCTAGACAACTCCACCCATCTGGTGCTGTTTCCCTTCAAAATACTGGATATCCAGTGGATCACCAGTGCTCTAACCACTGGAACTATCAAACGGTCAGTGAACACACTTACACACTTACACACAAACACACACACACACACACACACACACACACACACACACACACACACACACACACACACACATCATCTAAATAGAACTGATACAAATGTATTCAGTGAGTCTTTACTGATAAATTCAAATCTTGCATGACGTAAGTATATATATATTGGCCCAAAAAAGAATTTGGACACTTCTAAAATTATTTTTAAATATTAGAGCAAGTGGCATTTATTTTAAAGAAAGTATTTGGACACTTTCTTACTGTCAAACGTTAGTGAAACATGTTTAGAGTTAATGTTTTGAACTCCATCTGTAGTTACTCTGCTAGGACATCTTAATGGGAACTGACTTCTTACTGTACATCCACTAAAAATAGTAAATAGCAGAGGAAAGGGAAGTTTGAAATGCCTCTTGCTTTATACTTTATCTAATGCAATGAAATACATACATTTTTTAAGTTTAGCCAAGTGTCTAAATACTTTTTGGGGCCACTGTACTGTATATTGTTAACTTGTTGCACAGCAGGATGTAGGCATGTACGGTATTTCTTGGAATGTTTTGACCCTTTTTTTCTTTTTTTTATTTCTCAACAGAACACGGTTTAAGGTTATAGACAAGATACAAGCCAACAAGGACTATGTAAGATCACAAAAGACTTTTTTTTATTTTAAATGAATAAACAGTTCTATTGTGATTTAATGTAACAATCTTGAACAGCAGGCAGGTCATTTAAAGACATTTAAATTGACCTTTTGAATTGACCCTTAAGGCTTAGTCCCGCCCAAAAACGGTTTTTAACCAATCCAGTCTTAGCAACTGTTGCCATCTGCCATTTACATGAGAAGCATTTGCTTATTCCAATGAGAGCCTATGGGAGTAATGTGTGTTTGAGCAGTTTTACACCAAATGATCCAAAAAATGTAAAAACATTGTTGCTCGGTCACTTGCAATAGTGACATGAGGTACCTTAGAGGATACCTACAGTGTTTTTTTGTTTTTTTATATGTAAAATAAATCCTAAATAGAGCATGATATGTATTAAACTATGTGTCATCCCACATTCCCATATGAACCCCAACAAGGACACCTACAAACTGAAGCTAACTATGTAGGTAAAGTTTGTCAAGACAAACTTTAATGCTGGCTTGACAAAGCCTTGTCAAATGTAAGGTGTGTGCTTTGTGTCACTGCTTACTGGCTTCACCAAGGAGACGTATCATCAATGGAGATTCAATGAAACATAGACGGCCTTGAGATAATTTCATTGCAAAACTTGCTGCCTTTTAGGGACACCACAATAAGTAATAGTACAAACAATGGTAACATTTTACAATAAGGTTCCATTTGTAAACATTAGTTAACAACATTAGTTAACAAGCTAACAATGAACATTCATTTTTACAGCATTTATTAATCTTAGTTAATGTTAATGAAAACATATACAAATAATTTTTTACATTAAAATTAGTATTTGTTAACATTAGTTAATACACTATGAACTAACATGAACTAACAATGAACAATTGTATTTTTATTAACTAACATTAACAAAGATTTATTAATGCTCTAATATATATATATATATATATATATATATATATATATATATATATATATATATATATATATATATAATGCATCAACTGATGTTAACGAATGGAACCTTATTGTAAAGTGTTAACCAATAAGTGTTAACTCAAGCTAGAAATGTTTGGCTTAAAGTTGCACTTAGTAATTTGTGGTTTATGTTATTATTTATGTTGTTATTATAGGTGATGGTTATGCACCCTGCTTTCATGCATTATGTGCACACTTCATGGCTGAAGAGCAAGTCTCCAAAAGCTTATCCATCCACGGGTTTCCTTGCACTAATGTTTGCACTACATGTCTGTGATGAGGTAAATCTTTTTACTCATTAATGGCCAAAAATGTATTCAGAGATAGAATTAGCAAGTCATGCGGGTTTGAAATGACATGAGGGCGAGTATATGATGACATTGTGCTATGCACTAATGTAAAGTACTCTTGTGGATTGTTTTTCATCTGTTTAGGTCAATGTGTTCGGTTTTGGTGCAAACAGTAAAGGGATTTGGCACCACTATTTTGAAAAGGTTCCCAAGTTTTTCAGACACACTGGAAAACACAGAGGAGGAGTTGAGTACAAAATCATATTACAACTTCACCAAAGGAATAAAATCACTCTTTACCCTGGGTGGTGAGAAGGACTATATGAGTCTGAGTTTGGCCAGTAAAATGAATGTTTAATAAAATGCACTTATTTACTGTATTTATGTACTGCATTTATGGCATTACCTGTTATGTTGTTTTTATCTTCAATAAAAAAAAAAAAAAAATAAAAATAAAAATAAAAAAAGAATAATAATAATAATAATAATAATAATAATAATTAAAAAAAAAAAGAAAGAAAAAAAATCAATGAAAAAAAAGTGTAATATCATCAGTCATTAATTACAGTTAATCATTTGTGTTGGGACACATTCAGATTTTTGGTTTGGGTAACTGTAACTGGGCAGGGGATTTCTAGTT
Source organism: Myxocyprinus asiaticus (assembly GCF_019703515.2). Classification (NCBI taxonomy): domain Eukaryota; kingdom Metazoa; phylum Chordata; class Actinopteri; order Cypriniformes; family Catostomidae; genus Myxocyprinus; species Myxocyprinus asiaticus. The sequence goes on along the minus strand of NC_059373.1, from coordinate 5,922,005 downwards.
TTGGGGGTTACCTGTCATGTGTATTTTCTTGATTCATGTTTTTCATGTCTTTTATTTTGAAAAGTTTAGTTCCTGTTTCATGTCATGTGTCCCTAGTCATGTGATGTCCTGTTTTCCCTCCATGTTCATGTGTCTTGTTTTCATTGGTTCATTGTTTGATTATCTTGTTTAGAGTTCTGTTTGTTCATTGGTTTATGTTCTCCCATATCCATGTATTTAAGCCCTCATGTTTTCCATTGTAGTTTGTCAGGTATTGTGATTGTAACATTGTTGGATAGTTCATGCCATGCCATGCCATGCCATGCCATGCCATGCCATGCCATGCCATGCCATGCCAATGTTATGTTTATGTCAAGTCTATAGTCAAGTCATGTCATGTCAAGATATGTTTAGTTAAGTCGTTCATGTTTATGTTTTGTTTTGTTCACATTTATAGTTAGAGTTACTGGTTATCACATTTGGAAATAAACTGCACTTGGGTTCCTTCATTCCATCGTCTCTTTGTTTACCTCATCACTCAGCAACGTTACATTACGATTATGGTGAAGAGAGATATTTATTGCTCTCTCATTGAGCAATTGCTGCATTATGTACTGCCTGCCATCAGCATATATTTTGCATGCTGACAATCACTGTCACTAGCTTGTACAGTATATACAGGAATAAAAGATTCATTTGAGATGTTACTTTGAGATGTCAAATTGTGTTAGATTTTCACAATTCAGTTAGGTTCCCTCTTCAGAATGTATCTGAGTTGAGATTTCAGAATAATTTTAAGCTAAGAAAACTCATTTCAAACCTGTGGCACCCTGTCCATAATTGAATCACATTTAGCCAAATAATATTTTTTTTTGTATTTTTTTGAGTGTATCTATCTATTTTATATATATTTTGGCATTATGTTTATGCAAACTCTTACAAAACTTATTTTGGTTGCATCTGTAAACGGTTGCACAAAAATGAATGTTTACATATAATATACAGTAGCAACATTTATAAATGAAGAAACAATGTTGTCCAAACTGTAATTTCTGTCTTTAAGATCAACAGAAAACCATTTAAACTGTGAACTTGACATTTAAGACACTGTTCAGAAAGCAACATGTTTAATTTAGCACATAAACAGAAAATACACAATCCAACATCTTGAGTACGGTGTTTTGTATGCAGACGATTTTTCAGAGAACTGAAACATTATTTAAAACTATAGAATATATTATATGTGTTACTCTTTACACATTCTTAAAAATATATATTATTTAAGCTATTTATATGTATATTTATTTATTTATTTATTTTAGATTTTTTGCTTCAATCAACATGATCACATGACAGGGGCGGACTGGGAAGAGAAAAGAGAATGAGATGGGTTGTTCAGGCATTTGGCCCAGTTTCACGGCCGGCCCACTGGGAAAAGTCCCGGTTCTCCCCATGGCCAGTCCGCCCCTGTCACACAGCATGTTGGCATGTTGCTTCCGAATGTTCCAGTAACTTGACACTGGCCACATTATGCCAAGTTACTTACATGCGCTACACCTCAACATCACACATTTTTGCATCGGTTCACTAGTAACACGTTCGTCCTGCATTGAAACCAGGAAATTATTGTGTTCACATTATCAGTGATGATCACGATTCAAAGGTTCTATTTTTCCCTCTAAAGCCATCTTCACACGGCAAAGCTGGCACAGAAGTTGCATCTAAAGTGGCATTTAGGTTTTCAGATTTTTGGATAGGTAACTGTAACTGGGCAGAGGATTTCTAGTTTTGGGGGTTACCATTATGGTGAAGAGAGATATTTAATTCTCTCTCAATTGAGCAATTGCTGCATTATGTACTGCTTCCCACCAGCATGTATTTTGCATGCTAACAATCACTGTCACTAGCTTGAACAGTATATACAGGAATAAAACATTCATTTGAGTTACTTTGACATGTCAAATTGTGTTAGGTGGGGTTCTTCGACATGCGCTGACCCAAAGTAGTGGAGCGGGCCGGGTGAGAGGAAGAGCTGCTTCTCTTCGGTAGGAAGTGCTTCATCGATTGTGATTGCTTTTGAGGCGCGATGAAGCACTCTGCAAATTCTTTCATGGTGTTGTCAGAGAGACCATCTGGTGACACCGGAGTGTCAGAGGGAGACTTTCTCTGCATCAAGAATCTCTGTGAGAGTCAGCCAGACATGTCAATCCAGAACCACCAGGTTGCTCATCGCTTTCCGAAGGCCTGAGCAGTGACTTTTGTGGCCAGCAGTGCCAAGTCTGTAGCGGTGCGGAGCTCTTTGAACTGTTCTGGATTGGGGCCTTGCTCATCTATCTCTTTGATAAGCTTGGCCTGAAACCCCTGGAGCACTGCCATACTGTGGAGTGCTGAACCAGCCTTGCCTGCCACCGTATAAGCCCTTCCAGCCATTGCGGACATCAGTCGACATGGCTTGGAGGGATGGGCAGGGCGAGTCTTCCATCCCATGGCAGTAGCCGGACAGAGGTGGGCTGCTACCACCTGTTCTACTGGGGGAAGCTTCAGATAGCCCTTTTCCTTTGTGTGGTCCACCACGGTGAGAATGGTGGGCTCTCTGATCTGAGTGCGTGACGAGTAGGGAGCGCACGAGGTCTTCGTGAGCTCCATGTGGACCTCCAGGAAGAATGGTATATTTCTCCAGACCACTCATCAAGGCGAGATTTTCCTGGCTCTTATGGAGAGGAGCATTCAAGACCGAGCTCCTCAACTGCCCGTGTGAGTACGTGAAGCAGCTCTTTGTCAGTGGTGTGTGCATGCTCCTCATCCTCGCTGGGGGTGGGGGTGGCAACATCCTCCGTGGACCACTCGCCTGCTGCTGTGAGGGACACAGCGTCATCCCAATTGTCAGAACCACCAAACGTGATAAGGCTGTGCACTCCAATAGAGGACCGGAGCTCATCACGCACATACTGCACTGGCGAGGATGCAACATCGGAAGATATAACACAGAGGAAGTGGGTGGGAGGGCACAGGAGGTGGTATCTTCCCTCAAAACTAGGGCGATCCTTGAGTGGAGCATCTGGAAACTCATGCCCTCACAGATAAGCGTCTTCGATGGCAAGGCAGAAAGAGTCTTCACCAGAACACTGTAGGGGAGCGCTGAGTCTTCTCGCTACAGGCAATGAGTCGTCCTGTCTGCATTTTGCAGAGAAGGTCCCGTCCTCTGAAAAAGTGAATCTCGACGGCAAAGCAGAGAGGGCTTTCAAGACGAGGTATGATGTTGCAGTCTTGAAGGGAGAAAATTCTGAAGAAATGGTGATTTTGCACCTGCTTATATAGGCCAACTGCACGTCTGAAGGGGTGGAGCTCGAACAGCATTGCCAATCACAGGATTGCTGTTATTGTATAAGGTCTTCAACTAGGTCGTTGAGAAGGAAACCCCATAGCATTTCCGCAACGTTAAGTGAACCGTAATCGAAAGGGAACTTTTTAAAAGGGTCATTTCAAATTAAAAATTGCTCTGGGACAGAATAACAATTTTTTTTTAATGAACTTATACATAATACAATTATTTATATTATTTGTTTAATTAGTTATATGTTGTTAATTTTACTATAGCTTAATTTTGGAATAAAATGCCCTCTGCCATCTGACATACACAAACACACACATGTTGGTGCAGCTATCCTTATGAAGACACTCCATAGACATAATGATTTTTATACTGTACAAACTATAGTTTCTATCCCCTAACCCTACCCCTACACCTAACCCTCACAAAAAACTTTCTGCATTTTTACATTTTCAATAAAACATTGTTTAGTATGTTTTTTAAGCGATTTAAATTATGGGGACACTAGAAATGTCCTCATAAACCACATTTATAGCATAATACCCTTGTAATGACCAGTTTGTAACCTAAAAAAAGTCCTCATAAACCACTTAAACCTGCCCACACACATATACACCATGAGTGAGTGTGTTTGAAAATCCCATACTTTGGTGTCTTGTGTGATGTCTACCATATAACTGGGTGGCTGTGTGATTGCCACTACACAGAGCACATACAGAGGTTACGCTACAAATATTTGATGGATATTGATTTGGAAAATTTCAATCATGGTCTATTTTTATCCATCATATTAGTTCAAATTTCCCTGACATGCAGTATATTTAATGTTATAATGTAGATACTATGTCTCAGTGTTTTCAACATTTTTGGTTAGAAAAACAGCAATGCGTAGAGTCTGATGAAACAGGTGTTCTGTTTAATAATTTGGGGGATGTATTTTTAAACTTTACTTAATTATTTATTTTTTTGGCTGAGAGCGGCAGAGCACTCTGGCAATCATAGCAGTGGTGTCTCTACATAAATGGCAGATGTGGCGCTGTTGTGAAAAATGAGTGGTATAATCATAAATTTATTTAAAAAAAATAATATATTTTCCAATTCTAGTACTTCAAGTAGATATTCTTTTGAGGAATTCTATAATTATTAAGGTCTGTTGAATTAAAGAAATTTAATCATTCTCATTTGCTATGTAGGAAGCTAACCCTTCGTGCTCCATGTTTAGGGGTGGTCCCACTACACTTTGTGCTCCATTCTCTCTCATTCACATGCATCCAAATGCATGAGACCAGAAACACAAGCTCTTGTGAAGAAATTTCTTGTTCAACAGTGGATGAAAGTTCGTTGGGGAAAGTAAAGTCCCTTTTACCATATTTACTTATGCATTCCTATGAGGAAAACAGGGAGAATATCCTATATTTGGCTATATTAGCAACGAAAAACATTATGAAAAGCTGTTGTGTAGTTCCCTTTCAAGTCACTCACTTCGATGCTGTGCAGTAGCTGATGCTTTGGGAGCTCCTCTCAGGAGTGACAATCTCTGAAACCCTTTAAAATCAAGCCAATCTATTGGCAGATGGCACTGGACGTTCTGCCCCTGATGTGCACGTTATCGAGCCTTTCAAGTCATAAAGAGCATTTTGCTTAACGACGTCTTTATAAAGATTTTTGCAAATGTTTCCACAAGCACATGAAAAAACTAACACAGTTGTTCCCAATCCTGTTCCTGGAGCCCCCCCCAACACTGCAAATTTTGTATATCTCCCTTTGTCTTGGAGTCTCCATTAATGTGCTGATGAGTTGAATCAGGTGTGTTTGATTAGGGAGATATCCAAAATGATTAGTGTTGGGAGACCTCCAGGAACAGGTTTGGGAACCACTGTACTAATGATACATATCCCTTTGTCTGATTGGCACGAGTGCTGTTTATATAAGTGTACGCATGAAACGCTTTGCTCTCTGCTCGCTTTCATTCTGAAAGCCGAAGCCGCTTCTCTCTCCTTCCACTATACTTGCTTGCGCAAAGCACTATAGGGCTGGGTCAATTTAATGCTGAAGTTATTGAACCATCTGCATCCAATTATATTGCATTCCATTCCCTGTCAAGCACCAGCGATATAAACAAAGACAGCACATTCATAAAACATTGGTAGTGTAAAGGGACTGTAATTGTAACATGTGCTGGCTGCTGACAATGACGGCAATGACGAAGACGTGAAGATGAAGAACCCAAGTGCAGTTTATTTTTAAACGTGAACACCAATAACCCTGACTACAAAACATGAACTGGACTGGACTGGACTGGACTGGACTGGACTGGACTGGACTGGACTGGACACATCCAATAACATACAATACTCCACAACTAGACAATGCAAACATGAGGGCTTAAATACAAGACATGGGAGAACATAAACCAATGAACAAACAGAACTGATAACAAGATAATTAAACAATAAACCAATGAAAACATGACTCATGAACATGGAGGGAAAACAGAAATCACATGACTAGGGAAACAGGAACACATGACATGAAACAGGAACTAGAATTTAAAAATAAAAGACATGAATCAACAGAATACACCTGACAGTAATATGTTTGATATGATTACTTAGAGACAGCTTTGTCTCACATCCGTCCTCTGGACTGGTTCATGTCAAATGATCTGAAAGAAGCATTCTTTTAATTGCAGATTGCCTCTCATTATAGGCCATTGTTGAGATATCACGTTGTTACAATAAGTGCTTTTGAGAAAGAAATAATCACTGGATTTGCACCAAACATGCCAGGTGAGTGACATCAAATCTTTTATGGATATTTAGAATATTTAGGATATTTAGAATTACGTAGCACAAAGTAAGGCAGATATCCTCGAGCAGAGCTGCATATTCTGCTTTGTTTAGGTATGTCTGTGAAAAATCATGTGATGAGGTTTTGTGTGCTGTACTTACACTATCTACACATTTTACACTACTTTACAGTGTTTTCTGTGCCATCGCTTGCAAAAACTGCATTATATAAATTATTTCTTTCCCCATGTCTATCTTTTATTATGGTTTGATCCAAGGTTTTGCATCAGTTCAGTGATGACCAATAGCATGTTCATTCCACATTGAGGCCAGGAAATAATTGTGTTTGCATAATGTGTTGAGCATGATTCTGAGGTTTTATTTTTCCATCTAAAGCCATCTTCACACAGCAAAGGTGGCAAAGAAATTGCCACTAAAGTTGCATTTATGTGTACTTATACAGACTGTCTAATGGTTCTCAGAGGTGGCATAAATACATTTACACAACTATTACAATTGCATAAATAATGTTATGAGATATTTTTATGATGTTTTCATTATAAAATGATGGATATAAAAGTATAAAATTAATGAAAAAATTAAATTGTACTTTTAAATATGAATCACAGTTTTGAAATATAGGCTCTATGATGACAAAAAAGTTTGGCTGCCTTAATGCTGCATTTCATTTACAAAGAACAAAATCAGCATCAGAACTGCCTTTGATTCTGTGGGCTAAAGTGGGTCAGAGAAGGCATAATTAAGTCTGGATTTTATGCAGCATTGCGTCTTTACACAGAATTTTGAGCAGGCTCAGAGCAGCCTAAAAGTGCTGTAAGTGCGGGCCTGGTTAGCTCAGCGAGTAAAGATGCTGACTACCACCCCTGGATTTGCGAGTTCGAATCCAGGGCATGCTGAGTGACTCCAACCAGGTCCCCTAAGCAACCAAATTGGCCTGGTTGCTAGGGAGGTTAGAGTCACATGGGGTAACCACCTCGTGGTCGCTATAATGTGGTTTGCTCTTAGTAGTGTGGTGAGTTGTGCGTGGATCCCGCGGAGAATAGCATGAAGCCTGCACACGTGCTATGTCTATAGCACAGTAATGCGCTCAACAAGCCATGTGATAAGATGTGTGGATTGACAGTCTCAGACACGGAGGCAACTGGGATTCGTCCTCCACCACCTGGATTGAGGCGAGTCACTACACCACCACGAGGACTTAGAGTGCATTGGGAATAGGGCATTCCAAAATCACACACACACAAAAAAAGTGCTGTAAGTGATTTTTTCTAATTAAATTACATTCAGAAAACGTCCTTATTATTTGTCAGAAATCATTGAAATATCACACCTGTCTCTGGGACATCCCAAGGCTCTGTAAAAAGTGGGGAAAACATTTCCATGGTCAGATCTTTTGTTTAGCCAATCAGAGGAATCAATCATTGTGCATGTTCACAGGGCAGCCCATATATGCTTGTATAAGTGCTGATTCCGTGTCCTGCTCCAATGAAACGCTCAGGGTCGGATGGCGAAACGCTGTAAGTGTGTCTGTGTGCATGTTTTTGGGGTGCAAGATTTTGGAAAGAGGGGTCATGAAAAATCATCAGCTAAGTCTGGTGGAAGTGCCTGAATGGCTAAAATGGCTTACAGCACCATTAACTCTGCTGTATTATGATGTTAAATTAAATGTTTACTCTACTGGTGGTTAGGTTTAGGGTTGGAGTTTGTGTTAGAATGAATAAAACATGCATAACTGCATTAAAAAGAGTCAAATATGGAAAAATGTGGGAATAGTAAGCTCCCACTTATCTTCAAATTTGTCAGATGTATTAAGGAAAAGACTAACCCAAGTAAAATAAAACCGTTAATGTCTACAAAAAGCCACATACCTTAATTCAGCTGACATGTACTGGGAACCGTGCTGATAAAAAAAAAAAAAAAAAAAAAAGAGTTGTTCCTTTTTCCCCCCAAAGTATAGGTACTAAAGAAATTGAATGCGAACAATTAAATCTGTCCAAATATTTACTATACAGTACAGTAGTAAACTAAAATTAAGAAGTTAATAAAAACACAACAAAAATGATGTAATAAAAGCAGACAAATATAGTTTCATAAAAATAAAAAATCTAAAATTATAAAATTTCTGTTGTTAAAAAATATTCTAATGTGTGCATAAAAAACACACAATATGAAAACTTTAGGAATCATACTACTGATACCTTCTCTTTTGTCTGACTTAATTGCACAGTTCTTCCACAGGACTCCAAAAAAATAAAAAAAATAAAAAGAAATTCTGTCTGTCAAACTAGAGGTGTTCAACAGCTATTTTGAAGCCAAGGCTTTAAAGTGTGTCTATACAGAAAAGACTTTTAAAAATAAACCTACCAGAAATATTATGGAGTAAAAAGTGTAACAACTTGCTCCGGTCTCCCCAGTAATTGACTGACCCCCACCCCCATATGTTTTTAAGAAGTGGTTGTTTTCAGTGGTTAAATGCCTGTTATGTTTTGCAGTTGCTGAAGACCAGGTCAGCAGAGACAGTCACAGGAGGATTGTGTGGAGTATTGTGTATTGTGTGGACATGACGTCTGATGAAGAAGATGGAGTTGTCTATGGGAGGCCAGTGTTGGTTGTAAAACCATCAACTTTGAGAAGCTCTGTTCCAGGAGCAACAGAAAATACTTGATGCAGACCCACACTATACTAGGAAATAATCACTTTTGTGTGATGGCAAGTGACACAGAGTATGAAATCAGTTCATTTACTGAACTCTAACTGAAGCTTCACATTGTGTATCAGATGTTTGTATATTTTATTATTGATACATTTGTTAGATTTTCACGTTTTCCTTTTATTATTGTCTCAGCATTGATATTGTGTCAATATCGATTAAATGCCTATAATAAGAGGCATAAGCTAAATGCTGATAAGGTTTTGGTTGAGCTAAATTTTAAGTTTAACCAATAAAATTAGCCAATGCATCCAGTGGCCCAATAGCTGTCAAGATTGGGATGTGCTAAATAAATTGTAACCAATAAAATGAAAGCCAGTGTATACAGTGATCCAATAGCTGTCAAGATTTAAGGGTCAAGCTTAAGGGCAGCCAATCCAGTTTGAGATAAATGACCAGTTGGGGTGACCATTGTATCCAGAAGGTGAGAAATGCAAATGTGACTCAGGTGTAAAAAGTCTCCTGACAGACAACATAAGAGGATTACTTAGCATGGCAACAAATGGCCATAACACGGAAAGAATCATCAGTCACTAACATCTGAAATGGTATATAATCTGATTTATTTGGGCCTGTAGAATTTTACACTCCCAGCCAGTCCTTTTCTGAATATGGCTGAAGTTCAGCAGTTTCTACAGAAGTCTACTGGTCCGGATACAGCTCTTTTTATGCAGTGCATTCGTCTTAGTCGCTTAAAAACTAGGGCTGGGAATTAATTTGAAAAAGAATCAATTCTTCAATTCCGAGGTGTTGGGAATCAAGAATCGACTCCAAAGCTCGGGGAATCAACTCTGCTCAGAGCATGAAATGTTCAGACTGTTTATATTCTTGACCACTAAACTTCTGCACAATCCAGAAACCTTAACTAATTCAAATCACAGATTGTAAAATGACTTCAGCTAATCGATCATAATTTCTCAACTGATCAATCCGACTCTTTTTGTAGTCAGACAGGCATCAGTAAATCCCCTAAATTCATCTTTATGAAGCAAGCCCTTCAGCACATCAGACAGCTGCTTTCAGACCGATATACTCTGTCAGCATTTTATTTTCGATCAAACAAACAATCAAGTAAAAAGCCAAATTTGTGACAGAAAACTGGCATGCAAGAACAACTTCCCCAATGATACAACACTGTCTGCAACCAGGAGATAAAAGTAGGATCAAATAACAGTTAGCTCACCAGTTCACATAAAAGGTTAAAGGTTAGGTTAAAGTTTAATTGACAAATGGACTGCACTCATAAAGCGAGAGTCCAACGCTTCTCTACTCAGACTAGCACTCCACATTTTCCATTTTTTCAAGTCTGTTTTAAAATCTTTTGCATTTTTTTTTTTTATCATTAGCCTACATTTAAAAGAATTTTGGTTATTAAAAATACTTTATCATTGCTTGAAATAAACCAGAGTTTTACAAGAACCTGGATTTTTAAATAGCAAAAATCATCCGACAAAAGTGTATTGTTTGGAGCTAGATATTTTATTTAGTGGACAAAATGTAGTGGACAATTACATGCCTCTTTCTAAATAAGAACAACTGACATGTGGTAGTGGTAACATGTGTGGAATATTTTTATCAAGTTAAATATAAATTAATCAAGTATAATCAATGTAAATATAGCCATTTTTGTCTACAATTATTTCTAAAGGTCAAGCATGGACTTTACTGTGTGTTTGGGTGTGTTTAGTGGCCTGTGGGAATGAGGCCCCTGAAAATGGAATGTGTAATCACATATGGTACTCATATATGGTAAACTTGAGTCTCATGTTTTGACACTAGAGAAAATATAGGATAAGGCCCCGTAAAGAGGTTCCAGATGGGGAGGGTCCTCTCTCATAGTTTAATGTTTTCTAAGCAGACTAAAGACACAGAACAAAATGTATGGGGTGTATTGGTCACGCCCTAGGTGAATATGTGTATATAGGCCTGTTTGAATACAGAAAGTCAGTTGTGCTGGGAGCAACTTGGCTTTGCTATCTCTGATAATAAAGTCTATCTTCTGGCATCAAAACCCTAAGACTTCAAGAGTGATGTTTCACAGAGGTGGCGGAAGCCACAACAAATTGGCACCCCAGATGGGACACTGGAAAGGAGCAGAGTGGAAGGCACAGCGAGCTATCTGGTCAAGCAACTCAAACAGTGGCCACTTAAAAAAGGTAAGCATTTTTTGCTTATATAATTAGTTTGTGTTGCTTGCCAGAATCTGCCCATGGTGGTAAGGACATTCAAAAAGCTCCTCCAAATTCAAAGAACAAAGGGTTCTGATTCCAGAAGAAATAATTGCATGCAATGATCTGTTTTTACTGTTAAGGGGGCCTTGACGGATAACAGTAAATGAAGAGCAGATATAATTGCATGCAATGATCTGTTTTTACTGTTAAGGGGGCCTTGACGGATAACAGTAAATGAAGAGCAGATAAAAATTGCATGCAACGATCTGTTTTTACTGTTAAGGGGGCCTTGACGGATAACAGTAAATGAAGAGCAGATAAAAAACCTAGGTAGGCAAATCCTGCAATGATCTGTTTTTACTGTTAAGGATGAATAACAGTAAATGAAGAGCAGATAAAATTTTAAAACTTTAAAATAAAAAAGCCAGGAAGGCAAGAGAGGCAAATCCTGCAGGACACCAAAGAGAGGTGTTTGGATAGTTGCGTTTAAGAATTTTATAGTATTTTTTTTTTGAGAGCTCTGTGTTTATAAAGGCCTTGTGTTTGTAAAAAGTGTGAAAGTTTCTGTGTCTGTGAGAGTGTTTGTGTCTGTGTTTGAAAGTGTGTGAAGTGTGACTGAAGTGCAATTGCGTATGGAAGTGTATGATTGAGTACAAATATGAGCCCAGTAGAGGGACTGGAATGTATGATGTGTCCTTAAAATAAATGGAACACAAAGTGTATGTTATAGGAGTCCTATAAATAAGAAGACAAGTGTGAATTTGAATGAAATATGAGCCTTAAAAATAAAAAAATATATTTTTAAAGGGACATGATGAATGGAGTAAATGTCTAAATGTCTTAAAGTGCATGTTATAGAAGAAGAAAAGGGAAATTGGTTGATAAATAAAAAATAAAATAAAAAAATTAATTAATTTCTTTGGGAAGATGATGTTATTCGAACAAATAAAAAATTGTTACAAAAACTGATACATTGGTAAATTTGTAAGGGTTTGTTGTATTATAAGAAAAATCATGGCAGCCACTCCTGTGGACAAATTAAAGATTAAAATGTCCATTGTGTAGAGAACTCATAAATAAGCTCTCAAGCAAACGGCAGAAGAGAACAAAGATATGATGACAAAATGGCCAAAGGAAGGCACATCTGATGTAGCGTTGTGTGAGAAAATGGAAACTTTGATAAAAAATTATAAAACTAAATATAAGAGTAAAAAAGTAAAAAGAGAAATGTGCTAGCACTGAAAGGAGAAAATTCTAAGAAAAGATATGGCAAGAAAAATACTGAAGGATGCAGAAAAAGAGATAAGTAAAAAAGGAGAGGTCCTTGTCAAATCACCTCCATATGTGCCCTCAGAAGGTCAGTTCCCAATACTCAAGGGAACTGTAGAAGTTTTAGGAGAAATGCAGATTTTGAAAATAAAGAAAAACAAGGCTGGGACCAAAGAAGGGAAAGGATAGAAAAAATTTCTAGAAACAGAAAAATGTATATGAGACACAGATAAATTGGTGAGAAATAAACGTAGACTATTAGACAGTAGGGAGAGAAAAAGTGAAAAGTATTCATCATTTGATGGAGGAAGGTAAGCACAGGGAAGAGAAAAAGGCTACAAATCAGACTCCTGTTAATGTGTTAGGGAGAGATGCATTATGTAAATTGGGAATGTTTTTTGGAATTGCAATAATGATAGGAGGACTATTGTTTTGTTGTGTACTTCCTTTATTGAGGTCACTAGTTATCAAAGCAACGGTTAAGCAAATGGAAATGTAAGATGTCAAGGAAATGAGGAAGAGAAATTAAAAAGAAGGGTGAAAATGACTAATAAGAAAATTATATTTTGTAACATGAGTATGAAAAGTAAACCATAAATGTGAAAACTTCACATTCATGTGTCTGTTTTATGTTCTGTCTGGTCCAGTTTATGAGAGTATACAATTTTTAATATTAAATTAAACACTATAAAGTCTTGATATCTAAATGTAAAAACCCATGATTATTTGTTTTGTTTTTGATTTTCTATGTGTTTAAATATGTCTGGAGAACAAATTTACATGTGAGTTGCAACTTTATCGGTGTAAACTTGATCAACCAACAAAACTAAGATAGGTAGAGTTTATTATTTTTGTTAGGGACTGTCTGGTGGAGAGATTGAGTGAGACCTGTTAGACCCCTGAATAAACAGGGACCTATGACCCCATGCTCTGTAAGGAGAGGGAGTGGGAGGGGTTATACCCCTTACTTTCTAAGGATGGTGGCTGCAGACTTTGAATGGGAGAACTCATCTCTCTTGGTGTCTCCACTCAGACAGGGGCGCCCCGAATTTAGAAAAAAAAAAAAATAGATAGCAGATTGTTTTAGTTAAGATTAGATATTTTTTATTTTATTTTTTGTTTTATATAACAGTGTAGACAATGCTTGATCATGTGTATACTGAGAAGATGCCTTTGAAACAAAAATTAAAGGAAAGAACATTAAGAATAATTTGGATCATTTTATGTTCTCTGTTTTTTTCAATTTGCTGAAGTTGTGCTCTTAATATCTGTTCTCATGATCTTTGTGTGACAACCTTACCAACATTGTGATGCATTTTCTTAGGTTTGTTCTGTGACAAATCATGCCAGATAAAATGGAAAATAAAGTCCCAACCTCCAATAAGGAGACAGAACTAAGCAAACATTGTAAACAGTTTTGCTCAGATGCTCTGATATCTAACAAAATAGAAGTTTACTCGCGATAGAAGTTCTGATTTGAAGATGTAAGAAATATCTTGGACCTATTTGATTGTAAAAATTATTGATAATGCTAAGGAAAAATTAGTGATTGGTAGTAAGTGAAACGCATGAAGAAACATTAAGTTTAAAATTGAACATCATAAATAACTTCATACTCATGCATCTAGTCTTTGATACTAACTATGTTGTATTTCTGTTATCATCATTATGTGTGTGTTGTTTCAGTAACTCAGTCTGGAACCAGTCTCTCACCATTGCAAATGGCTAGGCCAGATGATTTATTAAGCTGATAATACTGCAGGAAGATGTCCGGAGAAAAAACACTGAGAATGATGTGGGCTTTTATACGATTGATCCTCCCGCTCACATGACTGCTGGTAATCGTTACTGATTTAACATTTCAAATGTGGATTCAAATCTCTCTGGATAAGTTGATTTCAGTCTTATACCATCAATGAGATGTATAATTTACCAGACTGCCATCAATGGGTTGAATACCCAGGTCTAAATTGTTCTGAGGGTCTAAATTTAAATCCAGCATCTAACCGCTGAGTTATTGATGTGAAGGTTAAATATTACAAACTTGATGGCAAAGTTAGAGTTACCTATTGGATTGGTTACTCCCCCAAATTTTCCAGAGAGTACCCTCACTTTAAAGAAAAAGGTTAGTGGGTGCTACAAAGAGTTGATTGAGTATCTTTTTCTAGTAAACTATTTCTATTTGGAGATTAATCCATGAAAGTATCACTTTAGAGACCTACAGTTTCTGCACTGTGAATCTTGGTTTTGCCATTTAACTGAATCATTTGTCAAAAAATACTGAGAAGTATAAAAGAATACTAACTGAAAAATCTTATTGTTAAATGATGCTGAAACAGTAAATAAAAAAAAATAAATAAATAAATAAAAAAAATAAATAAAACAAGAGAATGACGGGAAAAAGAAAGTTGTATTAAATGTAAAGTGAATGTTGGGGAAAGAAAGGCAAAGGTTGTGTTTTACTAAAGATTTGATAATTTTTGTTTTAGGGATCAATTGGGATATCATGCAAGATAAGCAGTTGTGAAAAAAGACAGATTATTTTCACAATATTGCATTCGATCTCGTTCTGCTCAACTAACAGAATTAAAATCTCTTACTACTGCATGTCAGTTAGCTAAAAGATAAACAGTTCACATTTTCACTGACTTGGCTTATGCTTATGGTGTTTGACATCTATTTGAAGCAATATGTAAACAAAGAGGTTTTAGAAAAAGTAATGGAAGCTTAATTTAACATGCAGAACAGATTGAGCAGTTGATTTCTGCAATGATGTTACCTAAATATTGGCTATCATTAAATGTCAAACCCACAAAAAGGGCAATGACTTTGTCATTAAGGGAAATAATGCTGTGGAGTTAGAAGCTAAGAAGGCTTCTGGCTGTCAATTGAAGTATTTTTGAATCATAACCACAATAGGATGATATAATTCAAAATAAAGGTCCATATGAACATACTACATAGGAAAATAGGGACGCACAGAAAATCCACAAGGTATATGGCATTCTCATGAAGGACAGATTGTTGCATAAACTACATTTCTCAATGTTTTTATTTACGATGCGCATGGTTTGACCATTGCGCGAGGGGGGAAGTGATAAGTGATAAGGAAAATTAAACAGCAGGGATATTGGTCTCCATACTTATATGCAAGGATAGACGATTTTCTGTCCACATGTGAAGTCTGTACTCAAAACAATGTCAGAAAAGAAATAAAAACACCTATAGGTAACATACCAGTGCCAGATGGACCATTCAAGCATTTGGTTATGTATTATGTGGACATGATAAAGAAAGTGCATGGAAAGCATTATACAGGTGCTGGTCATATAATTAGAATATCATCAAAAAGTTGATTTATTTCACTAATTCCATTCAAAAAGTGAAACTTGTGTATTATGTTCATTCATTACACACAGACTGATATATTTCAAATGTTTATTTCTTTTAATTTTGATGATTATAACTGACAACTATATACTGACAAATTCAGTATCTCAGAAAATTAGAATATTGTGAAAAGGTTCAATATTGAAGACACCTGGTGCCACACTCTAATCAGCTAATTAACTCAAAACACCTGCAAAGGCCTTTAAATGGTCTATCAGTCTAGTTCTGTATGCTACACAATCATGGGGAAGACTGCTGACTTGACAGTTGTCCAAAAGACGACCATTGACACGTTGCACAAGGAGGGCAAGACACAAAAGGTCATTGCAAAAGAGACTGGCTGTTCACAGAGCTCTGTGTCCAAGCACATTAATAGAGAGGCAAAGGTAAGGAAAAGATGTGGTAGAAAAAGTGTACAAGCAATAGGGATAACCGCACCCTGGAGAGGATTGTGAAACAAAACCCATTCAAAAATGTGGGGGAGAACCACTACGCACAGACGTATGCAAGACATGGGTTTCAGCTGTCGCATTCCTTGTGTCAAGCCACTCTTGAACAACAGACAGCATCTGAAGCGTCTCACCTGGGCTAAAGACAAAAAGGACTGGACTGCTGCTGAGTGGTCCAAAGTTATGTTCTCTGATGAAAGTAAATTTTGCATTTCCTTTGGAAATCAGGGTCCCAGAGTCTGGAGGAAGAGAGGAGAGGCACACAATCCACGTTGCTTGAGGTCCAGTGTAAAGTTTCCACAGTCAGTGATGGTTTGGGGTGCCATGTCATCTGCTGGTGTTGGTCCACTGTGTTTTCTGAGGTCCAAGGTCAACGCAGCCGTATACCAGGAAGTTTTAGAGCACTTCATGCTTCCTGCTGCTGACCAACTTTATGGAGATGCAGATTTCATTTTCCAACAGGACTTGGCACCTGCACACAGTGCCAAAGCAACC
Source organism: Myxocyprinus asiaticus (assembly GCF_019703515.2). NCBI lineage: Eukaryota > Metazoa > Chordata > Actinopteri > Cypriniformes > Catostomidae > Myxocyprinus > Myxocyprinus asiaticus. The sequence goes on along the minus strand of NC_059373.1, from coordinate 5,905,401 downwards.
AGTATCTGGTTTAAGGACCATGGTATCCCTGTTCTTAATTGGCCAGCAAACTTGCCTGACCTTAACCCCATAGAAAATCTATGGGGTATTGTGAAGAGGAAGATGCGATATGCCAGACCGAACAATGCAGAAGAGCTGAAGGCCACTATCAGAGCAACCTGGGCTCTCATAACACCTGAGCAGTGCCACAGACTGATCGACTCCATGCCACGCCGCATTGCTGCAGTAATTCAGGCAAAAGGAGCCCCAACTAAGTATTGAGTGCTGTACATGCTCATACTTTTCATGTTCATACTTTTCAGTTGGCCAAGATTTCTAAAAACCCTTTCTTTGTATTGGTCTTAAGTAATATTCTAATTTTCTGAGATACTGAATTTGGGATTTTCCTTAGTTGTCAGTTATAATCATCAAAATTAAAAGAAATAAACATTTGAAATGTATCAGTCTGTGTGTAATGAATGAATATAATATACAAGTTTCACTTTTTGAATGGAATTAGTGAAATAAATCAACTTTTTGATGATATTCTAATTATATGACCAGCACCTGTATGCTAGTAGTAATATGCAGACTTAGCAGATGGCTGGGAGCAGTACCATCAGCTGCTCAGGGGTTAGGAACACTAATCAACTTTATAACAAGAGAGGTAATACCTAGATTCAGAATACCAAAAGGTTCTACAGTTTTTGATGTATGTTGTTTGAATGGACAAAAGAATGTAGGGAATGAGTAGATTGAAAGTTCTGGAAGAAGTTTTTGTGAAGATGATTTAAGATGGGAAAGTTTGAAAGCAGTTAATATAATGAATTATTATAATAATCACTATTTTTACTGTTGAAGAATAACTTAAATATGTTATTGTTGATGTAAAATGAAAAAGAAGGAGTGACTGTAATGACAGTGGAGACAGTGTGAGGGAGTGGAGTGTCCCCCTCTGAGTTCCTCCCTCACCCGGCACTCTTTCACACTCTCAGTTTGATAAGTGTCTGCTTGAGACAGAAACACATAAACAGATGTTGAAGAGTGTGCTAAAAGCACATCTCTAAACTGTTTTATTTTCTTTTGATTTTCTTTTCTTTTCTTTTCTTTTTATATGTAAAATGATGTGATTTGGCAATGATGTTAGATACAGCTTTCCTTATCATGATTAAAGATTTTATATATTCAGAGGACATTTTGAAGTTGTGTTTATACTAAAGATAAGAGATTCAGTTTAGCATTCATCTGAAAGAATAAATGTACCTTCAAAAACTATCTAGAGACTATTATTGAATTAAGGTGATGTTTTTTAATTAAGCTTCCTAGAAGTTTGACAAAGGCTACACTTTATTTTGTTTTGTTTTGATGTTAGTCCCCACCATGATACATGGTCTTTTGTGATGTTTGCTAAAGGAGCAGAAATACAACTTGAATGAAAATTAATGATCTGTAAATGAGTTCAATTGTAGCATTCTTACATTAACTTTTAATTTGGACAATTTTAATAGATTGTTGAATTTTGAATAATGCTTTGTGAATTTAACCATGTTTTGAACTATCTCCATATTTAAGCAGTTGTAGATGGTTCTATTGGCTGTGACGGTTCTCAGGTGATACTCCCTGAAACAACAGAAAATATCTGTTTACTGAAACCAAATTATTAAGGATTGACTAATAGGACTGAGCGGTATCAAGACCAGTGTCAAGAGGTGATGGCCCAATGACGGGTAAGACTCTCCAATGGCAAGAAAGGGGGCAACCTAAGGCAGGGCATCACCATCCTGGAAGGGGTGATATGGGTTTAAGGAAGTGGATGGATGTTTTTAGGTCGGAAACATCAAAAGGGAGGTATAGAAGAAACCTGCCCGAAAATTGTGAGTTCCACTTAACCCGAATGCATTTCAAAAACCGCTTTATTAAAACATCTTATCACAGAGTTAAATACCAAGCATTCTGACACTGTGCCAACAGGGAATCATACCCTGTGTAGAAGATTAATTATAGATTTTGGGGGTAAAATTTTGAGAACCGTTGCAGACAAACGAGTGCCTGACTTATTAAAGAAGTATTGAAGAAACCTGGGAATATTTGTATGATGAAGAATTAAGATTGAAAGATGATTTATTATTTTTACTTATGCTTTTATTGAACTCATATACATTTTAATATTAATGAAGAATGGAAAAGAAGACATGGTGGTGACTGAAGATTAACATTGCTTGTCTTGTTTGTTTATAACCATTTAAATAGAATTGTTTAAAAAATGGGGTACACGATTGGCTAAAAGAAATATAATGATTGGAATAACAATCCTTGTGGGAGGAATAATATTCTGTTGTGTGTTACCATTAGTAAAATTATTCTTGATCCAAGCAACAGTGAAGCAGATGACACTGACCAATGTGAATGATCCAATGCAATACAATTATAACTACCCTGAATGGACAGAAAGACCAAATTGGGAGGAAATTGATTCCTCCAATGAATATATATGATGAAATAAATGATGAGCCATGCCCCGGGATGAAAGTGCTAGCCTAACCTCTCCCCGGAGGTGACCCTCTACGATGCGCAAAGTATCTGGGTTGAAGATATCTACACTACAAAAGAGAACTCTTAATATGATGATGAATATTTGTTTCATGTACTCTACATAACTGTGACAATCACAGGCAAGGCTGAACCAATTGCACGCTCATGATTACAGTATAACATGCTTATAGGTTTCATTTATTGAATGAAGAGATACGGAGACAGAATATTTTTAATCCATTCTTAATCAAACTTGAATGGAGACGTTTAGTTCTGTAATCTCCACCGGAGTGCGGTTGCATAAACTGGTCATTGGTAATGAAGCTGTGTGACTTAAGTTACTAGATAGCATAGCCGAGGCAACTGAATTATGAAACTGCACTCTGGATAAAGACAGTGAAGGTGAGACTTATGTAAGTCTCAGAGGGGGGATATGTGGAATATTTTTATCAAGTTAAATATAAATTAATCAAGTATAATCAATGTAAATATAGCCATTTTTGTCTACAATTATTTCTAAAGGTCAAGCATGGACTTTACTGTGTGTTTGGGTGTGTTTAGTGGCCTGTGGGAATGAGGCCCCTGAAAATGGAATGTGTAATCACATATGGTACTCATATATGGTAAACTTGAGTCTCATGTTTTGACACTAGAGAAAATATAGGATAAGGCCCCGTAAAGAGGTTCCAGATGGGGAGGGTCCTCTCTCATAGTTTAATGTTTTCTAAGCAGACTAAAGACACAGAACAAAATGTATGGGGTGTATTGGTCACGCCCTAGGTGAATATGTGTATATAGGCCTGTTTGAATACAGAAAGTCAGTTGTGCTGGGAGCAACTCGGCTTTGCTATCTCTGATAATAAAGTCTATCTTCTGGCATCAAAACCCTAAGACTTCAAGAGTGATGTTTCACAGAGGTGGCGGAAGCCACAACACATGCAATTTCATTTTAGGTGAAATAGTGTTATTAACATCATTTGCGATTCTTCTTTGAAATACAGGCACATCAACAACCTTCAGACAACCTTCCCACAAATTCATCCTTTGGGATTGAAGGGTCGTGCATTGGGAAGTGCATATAGGCACGTTTATTTTTTAGAATACACTATTTAATAGAAATTGTCACAAGAAAATTGTCATTCATGTTATCATAAATAGTGCAAAGAATGCTTTAAATTACCCTGTTAATTATGAGGTTTAACTTTACCTCTCGTTTTTTAGAGAATTGAAAAAGAATTGAGAAAATGAGTCTGAAATTCACTCTTGGAATCGATTCCATCGATTCTGAGACCAGAATCAGTATTGGATTCGATTCCAAAATTTCTGTAATGGAACAGCAGTTTACAACACGCTTTTGGCTCCCCTCTGTGGGCATTTCAACAGAAACTGGAGCTCACACATGCCCTTATGTTAAACAAACAAACAAACAAAATACTGCCTTGGGCACTGAGGCAGTGCTTCGGATTTTGCTAGACACAGACCGAGTTTAGCTTATTAAAAGTCAACCTACTGTAAGAAAGAAACTGTGTATTTTTAATCAGATCACCTCAAAAGAGGCTTTATTGAAGTATTTAGTGAGATTAAAAGGCATTTGATAATATTTCTACCTGTATCTGAGACTTAAATCGCTGATACCTGTATCTGAGACTTAAATCGTGATAAAGGACAAAATATATTTTAAATTGTATTATTTATTTTTTAATGCAAAATTAATTTTAAATGGATATATATTTTAGACAAAGGTATCTGCTAACGAACCATGTAAGGGAACAGGTTTTTATAAAAACACTTTCTTCTGAAAATTGACATTTGGCATTGACATTCACTTACATGTTACTATCATTTGTGTCAACTGTGTCAGACACACTAAAAAGCTCAATGATAAAATGCAATCTAGAATTTTTCTCACTGGCTTCAGACATTTGTAAGAAAGCAAGCCACCCCAGCGGCTCCCCGCCTCAGTCCTTCTACCTACAGGTATGAGGCCATGCCGGTTAGCACTGGGGGCGATTTGGGGACATCAGTGGAACCACCTCCGCCGGGTATCTCCCCATGGACACCCCATTCCCTAGCATGCTCGCTTGCCACGGTCGGGCGCTCGGACGAGATCGCCGGCTTGTCTCAGGGCAACTTCGACCTCTTGTTCGGAGCCCGGGAAGAAGATGAGTTATCAAGCGCAGCATCGGAGAGCGGGCTTGTCCAGTCGGACGCAGAGGCTTCGACTGGGCTTCCTCCTTCTGGAATGGTCACCCAGTCCCAGGCTGATGCGGAAATGACGGACATGCTTTCCTGGGCGGCCGCGAGCGTCGGGCTAGAGTAGAACCCTCCACTCTCCCCTGAACCCTCGCGGCTCCACGATTGGTTCCTGGGCTCGGGACACTGCCGAGCGCAGTTTCTGCATCAATCCCAGGTCAGAACTACCTTGTGCAGTTGAGATGCATATGAGACCGCTTCAGCACTGGCTTCAGACTTGAGTCCCGAGATGGGCATGGTGCCGCGGGACACATTGCGTGGCCATCATGCCGATCTGTCGTTGCCTCTTCAGTCCTTGGACTGACCTTGCATTTCTATGGGCAGGGGTTCCTCTAGAGCAGGTCTCCAGGTGCATCGTGGTTACAACAGACGCCTCCAAGACGGGCTGGGGCACCGTATGCAACAGGCACACAGCCGCTGGCTCCTGGACTGGCCCGCGGCTGCGTTGGCATTTCAACTGCCTAGAGTTGTTGGCAGTACTGCTCGCCCTGCGGAGGTTCCGGCTGTTGATCCAGGGCACGCACGTGTTGGTCCGGAAGGACAACACAGCAACGGTAGCATACATTAACCATAAAGGTGGTCTACGCTCCCATTGCATGTCACAACTCACCCACCGTCTCCTCCTCTGGAGTCAGCAGCCCTTCGAGTTGATATGAGCCACTCGGACACGGGCGACCTCAACACCACAGCGGACGTCACATCAGGTTACCCTCAGGGGAGAGTGGAGACTCCACCCTCAGGTGGTTCAGCTGATTTGGAGTCGATTCGGTCGAGCACAGGTAAACCTGTTTGCTTCCCGGCAATCATTCCACTGCCTGTTTTGGTACACCCTGACCTCTCAGTATAGATGCGCTGACACACAGCTGGCCCCCTGGACTACGCAAATACGCATTTCCCCCAGTGAGCCTACTTGCACAGACCCTGTGCAAGGTCAGGGAGGACGAGGAGCTATCTTGCACCCGCGACCAGACCTCTGGAATCTCCACGTCTGGCCCTTGGACGGGACGTGGAAGACCTAAGTGGCTTACCACCCGTGGTGGTAGACACGATCACTCAGTCTAGGGCACCCTCTACGAAGCGCCTGTATGCCTTGAAGTGGCGTCTGTTTGCTAAATGGTGTTCTTCCCGATGCGAAGACCCCCAGAGATGTGCAGTCGGATCGGTACTTTCCTTCCTGCAGGAGAGGCTGGAGGGGCGACTGTCCCCCTCCACCCTGAAGGTGTATGTAGCCGCTATATCGGCTCATCACGATGCAGTAGATGGTAAGTACTTGGGGAAGCACGACTTGATCATCAGGTTCCTAAGAGGCGCTAGGATGTTGAATCCCTCCAGACCGCACCTCGTCCCCTCATGGGACCTCTCTGTAGTCCTTCGGGGTCTACAGGGAGCTCCCTTTGAGCCCTTGGAATCAGCTGAGCTTAAGGCACTCTCTTTGAAGACTGCCCTCCTGACTGCGCTCACTTCCATCAAAGGGGTAGGGGACCTGCATGCATTCTCTGTTAGCAAATCGTGCCCGGAGTTCAGTCCAGGTTACTCTCACGTGATCCTGAGACCCTGACCGGGCTATGTGCCCAAGGTTCCCATGACCCCTTTTAGGGATCAGGTGGTGAACCTGCAAGCACTGCCCCAGGAGGAAGCAGACCCAGCCTTGGCTTTGCTGTGTCCGGTGCGAACTTTACGCATCTATTTGGATCACACGCAGAGCCTTAGAAGCTCCAAGCAGCTCTTTGTCTGCTTTGGTGGACAGCGGAAAGGAAGCGCTGCCTCCAAACAGAGGATAGCCTACTGGGTCATGCCATCATGATGGCATATCAGGCTCAGGACGTGCCACCCCCTGTGGGGTTACAAGCCCACTCTACCAGGAGTGTGGCGGCCTCCTGGGCCCTGGCCAGTGGCGCCTCTTTGGCAGACATCTGCAGAGCAGTGGGCTGGGCAACACCCAACACCTTTGCGAGGTTCTACAATCTCCGGGTTGAGCCAGTCTCGTCCCGTGTATTGGCAGGCACGAGCAGGTAAGTTCCGGGACAGCTGGCCAGGTGTACCACTTGCACATAGCGCCTTTCCCCTCCCTTGAGAAGATGTGTGCTTTTGACTCCCAGTCATGTTCACAGACTGTGATCCCTGGATGACTTTCCTCCCTAGCCCTCTTGCAGTTGAGTTTGCGGAGAAACTCGCTTCTGGCCCAGTACGTGTGCTAATGAGCCTGTTCCTATCATTGGGCAGATGACTTGTTCCTGATGGACCATTCGACGCTCATAAGAGCGTTGGGGGAGGTTACGTGATGGCCTGGTGTGCTGGCTATGAGGCACACAGCAGTCTGCCCATCACACACCACCAGTTCATGTAACACAGTTCAGATAGTTGTGGTGTTTTGTATAGGGACCCCTAGCGTCACTACATCAACACAACGTCGAGTGAGTGACAAATAGGAAACATCCTGGTTACTTTCGTAACCTCTGTTCCCTGATGGACGGAATGAGATGTTGTGTCCCTCTTGCCACAACACTGAACTACCTGCAGAAATGGCCAGGACCTGGTCTCGGCTCCTCAGCACAAAACCTGAATGAGTGGTTGCATACCAGTTCCTTTTATACCTGTATGTCCGGGGGAGTGGCATGCAAATTCAACTCACCAATTCTCATTGGCCTTTTTTCAAAAAAGCAGAGGTGTTTGGGGCTCCCAAGAGTGACCCCTAGTGTCACTACATCGACACAACGTCTCGTTCCCTCCATCAGGGAATGGAGGTTACGAAAGTAAAAAGGACGTTTTCCCTGATAGCACGTTCAACACCCAGACATCTATTTGATGTGTGTGTTTACATCTGGAAGACGTCTATTTTACGTTGTTTGCTCATCTGCAATACATCTATAAGACGTATGTCAATAAGCATGTCTTGGATGTCAATTAGACATTCTGCAGATGAGACGTTTATGATTTAGAATGATTGTAAATCTGATCTTTTCAAGATGTTTAGCAGATGTTTAATGCTTTCCAGATGAAAAGATCTAAAACAGATATCTCGGAGTTGTACTTGTGCTATCTGGGTTTCGTTGCACTGTGTTGGTCTGAACGGCCTCTAGTCTTTTAGAAATGCTTCAGCCATTAGTTACATGAATGCTACACATACTGAAGAAAATGTAAAAATACTTCTCTCAATGTAATCAGAATTGAATGGTTTCTGAAAAAAAAAAAAAAAAAAAAAAAAACGGTTTCTGTGCGTACCCCGAAATGAAATCTTGCAGGAAAAAGTAAGCAGAAATACTTACTTAACTTACAATGAATGAAATATAGTAGTGCAATTGAGGAAATTGTTAACAAATTGAATGTTACTGTTTATATCACTTTCTACATAAACATTGTCATATTTAACACATTATTGTTTGGTTTTTAGGCCACTTTTAGTTATTGTACAGTTATACTGTATTTTATTTAGCAGAAATTTTAAATTTTAAAATAATAAATGAGGTTTATTTGATATATGCACCTATAGGTCTTTAAACTATTTAAAATACATTCATAAAAAACTCTTTTCTTAGACTCAGCCTTTACTGGTCTCGGTCTCGACTCGGACTTGGCCCTCTCTGGTCTTGGACTGGACTTAGACTCGGATGAGGTGGTCTCGACTACAACACTGCTGGAATCCCTATCTGCAAACACACTGCAGGAAATGTCAACTTCTGGGCATGCCCGAGCCTACTAGGCCGAGAGTTAACATCTCAACCGTGACGCCGATCTACCCATGCTGTCGATAAATGCAACATATAAACTGCAGCTGATGAAGCGATTATGTTATCGAAAGATCTCATAGTCGAGTAAGACAGCATTATTTTAGAGCATTATTTTAAAATGTTATTACAGGCAGCTATCACCAGAGCCCTTATAAAGTGAGCCTACTAATTCAGCTAACACAGCAGTCTACCGTCAACTATGGGCGCTATGCTGGAGAGGAGATAAAGATCTTTCTTCGGATATGTCGACAAAGTGTAAATAAAAGATCTCCGGCATCACCTGCAGAGACTGCAGGGGTCCTTCGGCTGATCGTGACATCACACCGTTCTTTTGGCAGCAGTATGATTCCTTCTCCAGCAGCATACCACCATTCTTCGTAGGAGATTTTAGCAGGTAACAAGATCAACTTTATATTTGTTTTTCTAGAAGAGAATTCAAGCTTTTAAAGGTATCTTTACATAGCCTGCTCTGTACCTGCACAATTCAGTTTTAAGCAAACAGATTTGCTTTTAATCATTTGTTTTAAAATGCTTTGGAATAGTATTTCAGCAGAAAATTATCTGTCTAGCTTGAACGCAGTGCCGCAATGAAACCAGACTAAGGCTGGGTTCAGAATTGCATACTATTCTCATACTATTTCTGCCATTGACACACACGGTGGAGGTAGTGGGGGTGGTGTGCCATTCTGAACTCTGCATAAATCTCCCTACTCTACAAACTCAGCCTCAGTGTAAGTTTTGTACGGTGGTTTTGCATAAATGATAGAAGCATCAGAGCAGCTTTAAACTTGTCACATAAGCATATTTGATTTTATATTTTAAAGCATAATAGCCATCATCGGTTGTTGCAATGTAATTGAAATGCATGCATGCCCACTGAATACCATTAATCTGTTTGAACATTTTCCTGAATGTATTTTGATCAGTTGTTCTCCATTCTTTGACTTCAAGGCCCCCCACTGTCAGAGAAAATATTCAAAGGCCTTCCATGTAGGGTATTTTTTATTATTATTGTAACATCCGAGGTTGTTACCCCTCCTACCAACCACCAGAGAGAGCCCTCTCCCGAATACTATCTCTGTACCGTTTCTTCATTGGTTACTTCCTGTCTGAACTATATAAATGCCATGCTGTTTCCACGGTCACATTGCGAAATATTGCCAGCTTACCCTGCCTTACCAAGCATTTTGCATTTACTGATTGTTTATTTTTTTATGACCTTTGCCTGATTCCTGGATTTTCTGCTTTTTGGATACCCCTTTGTTTTGTTTGCCTTGTTGGACTGTCTTTGTGGTTTATTGGATTATGCCACCTGCATAACAACTATCTCTATTTGCCTGCCGATTTGGATTGTTTGCTTGTGTTCTAATAAACTTCCAGCACAGATCCTAACAAATCAAATCAAATCAAATCACTTTATTGTCACACAGCCATATACACAAGTGCAATGGTGTGTGAAATTCTTGGGGGCAGTTCCAATCAACATAGCAGTCGTAACAGTGATGAGACATATACCAATTTACAATAACATCAAATTAACACAACACAATTTAAACATCTGTTATACACATAATTACACTCAACAATATACAAATAATAACATACACTGTACAGTATACTATACGCTGTTTTTGTTTTTGTTTTTTTTGTTGTTTTTTTTACTATATAGATACACATTATTCAATAAAAATTAAAAATTAAAATATATATAAAAAAAGTATATATATATATATAATGTACAGTATTGTACTGTATTGACATTCAGGCTGTCGGTTGATAGTCAGTTGTTAAGAGAGACATAATATAATAATAATAATATAATTTATGACAGTCCGGTGTGAGATATAAGAGTAAGGGTAATAAAGTGCAGTGCTGATGTATATTGATCATGAGAGATCAAGAGTTCAGAAGTCTGATTGCTTGGGGGAAGAAGCTATCATGGAGTCGGCTGGTGCGGGTCCTGATGCTGCGATACCGCCTACCTGATGGTAGCAGTGAGAACAGCCCATGGCTCGGGTGGCTGGAGTCTCTGATGATCCTCCGAGCTTTTTTCACACACCGCCTTGTATATATTTCCTGGAGGGAGGGAAGCTCACCTCCGATGATGTGTTTGGCAGTTCGCACCACCCTTTGCAGTGCTTTGCGGTTGTGGGCGGTGCTATTGCCGTACCAGGCGGAGATGCAGCCAGTCAGGATGCTCTCCACAGTGCAGGTGTAGAACCGTGTGAGGATGTGGCGGTTCATTCCAAACTTCCTCAGCCGTCTCAGGAAGAAGAGGCACTGATGAGCCTTCTTCACAACGACTTCAGTGTGGACGGACCATGTGAGTTCCTCAGTGATGTGAACACCCAGGAACTTGAAGCTGCTGACTCTTTCCACTGGTGCTCCATTGATGGTGATGGGACTGTGTTCTCTGTCTTTTCTTCTGAAGTCCACCACAAGCTCCTTTGTCTTACTGACGTTGAGGGAGAGGCTGTGCTCCTGACACCGGTGTGTCAGAGTGTGCACCTCCTCTCTGTAGGCTGTTTCATCATTGTCAGTGATCAGTCCTACCACCGTCATGTCATCAGCAAACTTAATGATGGCATTGGAGCTATGTGATGCCACACAGTCATGTGTGTACAAGGAATACAGTAGTGGGCTGAGAACACAGCCCTGTGGGGCTCCAGTGTTGAGGATCAGTGATGAGGAGATGTTGCTGCCTATTCTAACCACCTGGCATCTGCCTGACAGGAAGTCCAGGATCCAGCTGCACAGCGAGCTGTTTAAGCCCAGAGCCCAGAGTTTCTCATCTAGCTTGGTGGGCACTATGGTGTTGAATGCTGAGCTGTAGTCTACAAACAGCATTCTCACATAAGTGTTCTTTTTTTCCAGGTGGGAGAGAGCAGTGTGTATTGTAGATGCAATGGCATCATCAGTGGAGCGGTTGTTGCGGTAAGCAAACTGCAGCGGGTCAAGATTGAGTGGCAAGACAGAGCAGATGTAATCTCTGATTAGTCTTTCAAAACATTTGCTGATGATGGGGGTCAGAGCAACAGGATGCCAGTCATTTAAAAAAGTTATTTTTGATTGTTTTGGAACAGGCACAATGGTGGATGTTTTAAAGCATGTGGGCACTACAGACAAAGAGAGGGAAAGGTTGAAAATGTCCGTAAAAACACCAGCCAGCTGGTTCGCGCACGCTCTGATGACGCGGCCCGGAATGCCGTCTGGGCCCGCGGCTTTGCGGGTATTCACCCGTCGGAAGGATCGGGTTACATCCGCTACAGAGACGGAGAGTGAACTAACCTCTGTAGCTTCAGCCGCGAGAGCTCTCTCCGCGAGGGCGGTGTTATTTCCCTCAAAACGAGCATAAAAAGTATTTAACTCATCCGGGAGAGAGGCAGCGGTGTTCATGGCGGAGTTTTTATTCCCTTTAAAGTCTGTGATGACGTTAATTCCCTGCCACATGCTTCTAGAGTTGGTGGTGTTAAACTGTCCTTCAATCTTGCTCCTGTACTGGCGTTTTGCTGTTTTTTGGAGGGCATAACTGGCTTGTTTATGCTCCTCCGCATTCCCGGAATTAAAAGCAGAGGTCCGCACATTAAGTGCCGCGCGAACATCGCTATTGATCCACGGCTTCTGATTCGGATAGATTCGTACAGTTCTGGTCAGAATCACTTCCTCTACGCACGTTCTGATGAAACACATTACGCTATCAGCGTAAAGCTCGATGTCGTCATCAGAGGTGGACCGGAACATCTCCCAGTCCGTGTGATCAAAACAGTCTTGTAGCATAGAGTCTGATTGGTCCGACCAGCACTGGATCGTTCTGAGGGTGGGTGCTTCCTGTTTCAATTTCTGCCTGTAAGCGGGCAGAAGCAGAATGGAAGAGTGGTCCGATTTGCCAAATGGTGGGCGGGGGAGGGATTTGTAGCCATCCCGGAACGGAGAGTAGCAATGATCCAAAACCCGGTCCCCTCGTGTGTTGAAACTAATGTGCTGGTGATATTTTGGTGCGACTGATTTTAAACTGGCTTATTAAAGTCCCCGGTCACAATGAATGCGGCCTCAGGGTGCGCGGTTTCTTGCTCACTTATACTCCCATACAGTTCCTTGAGTGCCCGGTCTGTGTCGGCTTGTGGGGGAATGTACACAGCAGTGATAATGACCGCTGTGAATTCCCTCGGTAGCCAGAATGGTCGACACAGAAGCATAAGAAATTCCAGATCAGGAGAACAGAAAGACTTGATGGAATGTATGTTCCTCTGATCACACCAGGATTTGTTGATCATAAAACATACACCACCTCCTCTAGTTTTACCTGAGAGGTCTTTCGCTCTGTCCGCTCGATGCATGGAGAACCCCGCGGGTTCAATGGCTGAGTCTGGAATCTCTGCAGACATCCAAGTTTCTGTTAGGCAGATAATGCAGCAGTCCCTCGTCTCTCGTTGGAAAGAGATCCGCGCTTTCAGCTCGCAGAGCTTGTTATCCAGAGACTGAACATTTGCCAGTAGAATACTGGGTAGCGGGGGTCGATTTGCGCGGCGTCTTACTCTGATGAGAACACCGGCTCTATTTCCACTTTTCCTCCTGCGTTTCCGTGGCCGTGCTGCCCAGACAAAGGGCTCATCTTGCGTGTTTGTAAACAGCGGGTCGGCATTGAGGAATGTGAAGTCCGGTTTTCGGTGTGAGATCGCTGAACCAATGTCCAAAAGTGTTTGTCTGTCGTAGACAATAAGGCAGACAACATCCGAGACAAAAAACATAAGAATTGTAAACAAAACAAAAAAACAATGCTATGTTGTGTCGGAGCTCGCAACGCAGCAGCCATACACGGCGCCATCTTGAGGTCAACCATCTCCATGGCCAGTTCATTAAAGAATACTTCGCCTAACATGGATCCAGCGGAAGTTTCACAGCTCCAGGCCACATTCACGCACCAGTGCGAGGTATTAAGGGGTTACCAAGACCAGCTGAACAAACTACGAGCCGCCAACAAATGTTTGACACAATACATTGCCAGCTCCCCATGCTAACCCGGTAAGCTTTGCTCTCCCTGATAAGTTTGATGGTTCTGTTGAAAAATGCTGGGGTTTTTTACGACAATGTAAGGTATTTTTTTCAAAACCAGCCTGAATCTTTTGATCAAGATACCAGAAAATGTTCTTTTTTGATGTCACTGCTTACCGGCAGAGCTCTCGATTGGGCCGCTGCTGTTTGAGAGAGATACTTAAATCCAGGTGTCATTTGATTACTTCATTCAACAAATCCACGGAGTCCTCGAGTATCCAGCGGGAGGTCAAGATATCTCTGTTCAGCTACTTCATCTATGCCAGGGTCATCGATCAGCAGCAGATTATGCAGTTCTGTTCAGGACACTAGCAGCTCAGAGTGGGTGGAATGATGTTGCTCTGAAGACTGTTTTCCATGAGGGGCTTAACCTGAAACTCAGGACGGAACTAACCTGCAAGGGTGAAGGTATGAATCTTTCTGAATATATCACTATGGCCATCAAGATTGATAATCTCCAGGAACATCAACTATTCATCAAGGCAGAGAAATGTGAGTTCCATACCTTTCATATCACCTTCCTGGGTTACAACATCAGCCATCAAGGTGTAGTGATGGATGTCTCAAAGGTAACAGTTGTCACCGAATGGCCTCGACCTACTAAACTCAAGGAACTACAGCAGTTCCTGGGCTTTGCCAACTTCTATTGCTATTTCATTAGGAACTACAGTACCATTGCAGCACCACTTACATCATGCTCAAGGGAAAGCCAAGCAAGTTGCCATGGAACGATGCCGCATACCAAACCTTCTCCCTCGAGTCAAGCTTCACAACCGCTCCAATACTGAAACATCCTGACCCCAATCTTCCCTTCGTTGTTGAGGTAGATGCTTCAGATTGTGGGATTGGAGCAGTCCTGTCACAACGTCATGGAACACCAGGCAAGATTTACCCTTGTGCCTTCTCTAGAGAGTTGAACTCAGCTGAACGTAACTAAGATGTGGGTAATAAGGAGTTACTTGCCATGAAAGCGGCACTCGAGGAATGGCCTCATTGGTTAGAGGGGGCAGTCCACCCATTCCAAGTTATCACCGACCACAAGAATCTTGAATATATCAAGGCAGCCAAGAGATTGAATCCACGCCAAGCCCGATGGTCATTGTTTTTCACCAGGTTCAATTTCACAGTCCCTTACCGCCCTGGCAGCAAGAACAGCAAGGCAGATGCTCTTTCAAGCAGACACGATCCACCTCACCTCCAACCTCACCCTGGGTCCATCCTGCCACCATCTGTCATCATAGCACTGATTAGCTGGGACATAATGGAAGAAATACAATGAGCACAACAGCATGAACCATCACCACCTAACTGCCCCCCAGCCAAGCACTACATACCCCAAGCTCTACGTTAGAGGATGATCCAATGGGTCCACACTTCCTTGAGCACAGGACACCCTGGTATCCAAAAAACAATCACTCTGGTACATAATTCCTTCTGGTGGCCATATGTGATTTATGATGTGACTAATTATGTGAAGCCTTGCCAGTTGTGTGTGTGCTCAATCCAAGACCCCCAGAGAACTGCCCCCGGGGTTTCTTCAACCACTGCCAATACCTCAAAGACCATGGTCTCACCTGTCCATCGACTTCGTCACAGACCTGCCAAACTCCCATGGATACACTACCATTCTGGTAATCATTGACCGATTTTCCAAATCATGTAGACATGTCCCTCTCAAGGGTTTACCCACTGCCATGCAAACCGCTAATGCTTTATTCCACCAAGTCTTTAGGGCCTATGGATTACCAGAGGACATCGTGTCCGATCGAGGTCCACAGTTCACGTCACGAGTTTGGCAGGTGTTCTGCAAACAGTTGGACATTAATGTGAGTCTCACCTCTGGTTATCATCCTCAGGCAAATGGACAGGTGGAACATCTGAATCAAGAGATTGGCAGATACCGTGAACAGGAGAGATGGAGCGACTTCCTGCCCTGGGCCGAATATGCACAGAACTCCCTCACCCATACTTCTACAGGTCTAACCCCCTTCCAATGCGTGCTGGGCTACCAACCCCCGATGTTCCCTTGGTCAGGAGAGCCTTCTACGGTGCCAGCGGTGGAAGATTGGATTAGGCAACGCGAGAGGGTGTGGGACAGCGCACATGTCCGGTTACAGCGAGCTGTCAGAGCTCAACGTTTCCAGGCTGACTGGCAGAGGTAGATTTGAGCCCCAGCATATATGGTCAGAGATCATGGACTCAAGACGACGAGGGAGCCAGATGGAATACTTGGAGGACTGGGAGGGTTCCGAACCAGAGGAGAGATCATGGGTAGCTGACAAGGACATATTGGACCCATCCCTGATCCAAGAATTTCATCATGCCAATCCTGATCGTCCAGCACCTCAACCAAGGAGACGTCCCAGCAGAAGAACACCAGGAGTTGTTTGTAGAGGGGGGTTCTGTAACATCCGATGTTGTTACCCCTCCTACCAACCACCAGAGAGAGCCCTCTCCCGAATACTATCTCTGTACCGTTTCTTCATTGGTTACTTCCTGTCTGAACTATATAAATGCCATGCTGTTTCCACGGTCACATTGCGAAGTATTGCCAGCTTACCCTGCCTTACCAAGCATTTTGCATTTACTGATTGTTTATTTTTTTATGACCTTTGCCTGATTCCTGGATTTTCTGCTTTTTGGATACCCCTTTGTTTTGTTTGCCTTGTTGGACTGTCTTTGTGGTTTATTGGATTATACCGCCTGCATAATGACTATCTCTATTTGCTTGCCGATTTGGATTGTTTGCTTGTGTTCTAATAAACTTCCAGCACATGGATCCTAACACCGTCTCCAGGGCCAGGTCATTACAATTATAAGATATTTCCTCTTTCTACTGTAATAATGACAAGGCATGTTTTGAAGTTTTAATGAAATAAACTACTATTGACAATATATTAAAACTATTAATTATATTTTGTACTCCAGAATGTCTAGAACTGTATATTCTTCATTAAAGCAAGATGTTGAAGAGAGGGTTTTTTTTTTTTTTTTTTTGGCATTTTCAGTAAGTTATAAAATGTAACATTTAAATCATAATCATCCTTATCTAAATAATTTTAAAGATCCTGTGGCCCCTGGAAGTGTGCCAAGGCCCCTTAGTTTGTCCCCACCCCTGGTTGAGAACCACTGTTTTAGATGCAGCTTCTATTCCACATTTTCAGTGTCGGTCTAGAGTCTTCCCTTGCAGAAAACTTGCTGTTAGGCATCTTCCAGAGACATACTGTTTGGAACCTCTCCCGGCAATATCAGACTGCCTATTATGGAATCTTCCTTCCACAAATGGTTTCAGTCTATCATTAAATTGAAATCAGCAGGCATGCAGTAATTGGTCATAAGGCTGTATTTTGCATGCTTTGGCATTTTAAACAACCAGTTATGTCATAAGATCCTGTTAATAGGATGACTTCATTTTCACGGTCAGCATACTCCCGTCCGACATTTTAGTTAGGCGTACATTCGATTTGCATAAATCGGTATGTATCTTCTAGGGTCACTCACGCACAACAAGCATTATAGCTTTGAAAGATATACCACTGGTGTAATGCAGCAACAAATTCATACCAATATGCCAATGGGGTCTGAGGCTGTATTTCCATGATCGCACCTACTGTTCAAGTATAAGATGTTAAATAGTAGAATATTCCCTCTGTGGCTTACACTTCTTAATTCATAACCAGTAGTGTCAATCAGGTCCATAACTAGTTGGGTGAAAGGTGGTAATGATTCTGGGGCCCACAACAAATTCAAAACTGTATTTTTTAATAGGTAAAGGGCCCAGAGCAATATACAGTTAGGGGGCCCAGAAATCCTTGCTATGGCCCTGGTGTCAATCATAATTCATTATGCTTGTTATCTATAATTTGCTCTTCAGGTGCTGCAACTGCAGCATCACAAATGAGCGGTCAAAAAAAAAAAAAAAAAAATCTTCTCCTGTACTTTAATAAGGATCACCTATTGCTAACACAAACTAACACAGTTCTGCCCTCTCTCCATGTGTCTCTGGACCTGAGACCCAGAACTCTGCCTCCTTTTATGATCCTCTCTTCCTAATGGTCAGTGGATAACATATGATGAGTCATGGTTCGCCTGCAGTGAAGCAAATATGTCTACTCAAGGGACAGAAGGAACTCTGAATGCAGAGGTATGCAACAGCACTCTTCAAAGCCAGAGCAAGATCACTTTAGCACCCAGAGTTACCTTGTTGGCTATCTAATAGAATGGAATGTTGGTTTTCAGCAGCACGTATCTTAGACCAGTTCAATTTATTCTGAATATTCAAATGATGTATGCTGGATTCAGTTGATCATACAATTGCTTAGGTGGTTGCTGGGATATGCTGTCAGCTGTGCCGTGCTAGTCGTTGCCTAAACTGGCTATGGTGTGCTGTCAGCTTGCGCCATGCTAGTCATTGTCTAACTTGGCTCAAGCCAAGGGAGAAAAAAAAAAAAAAAACACTGCAAGTGCAAATGTGCTGTCCATGTGCCACAACTACAGCATCTATGGGTCAACACTGCAGCAGAGCAAATTTGCTGTAAAAAAAAAAAAAAAAAAAAGGATTACTAATGTACTGTACTTATTGACACTAGTCTAATTACATCATTGAAATTATCTTTTTTTTATATTCTTGAAATCAATGTGGCAAAATTACACACAAGGCAAGATTTTTGTCAACTATTTGCAAAAGTTAAAGAGAACAATATGTTAAAATATCACTTCACTAATCAGGTCTGTCCATATTCCTGGGGTTTTTGGATGTACATTCAGACAAACCAGTTTAGCATGTCACAGAAGGCTTTGCATACCTTTTATTTTCCTCTAAGGGAATGAGGTGTGGGCCCTACAGGAATGTAGGCATAACAGTTTATGATTTCTAATGAGACCACATAATTTCTGTATTTAATACAACCAATAACTGTCATCACATAACTATCTTACTATATGAAAAACATGATTTATATTTAACTGGAGAGGCAAATCTTATTTGATTAAATATTTAAATATTTTTTTCTTTCTCTTAACCATTTATAAGATGTTAATGTTGTTTGCATAATAAGCTTTTAAAATAAATATACTCCCACCTCCCTACCCTAAACCTATCCTATAAAAGCAAATGTGAGATTAAGATTTAATCTCAACAACGTCATTGTCAGGTGCTTCTATTGCGCTTTTGATTCACATGTATTCTCGCATATTCTTCCAGACTCTTAACCTGGTCCTTAGTTCAGCTAGTGTGCAACTTGATTGCACTTGAATAAGCTTATAAATAATGTATATTTGTTTATGTAATGCAAACGTTAAAACATGTCACCTTACAAGTCAAACATTGTTGTAAAAGTGTTTAGATTTCATAACTTAAGATAGCGCTGTGTGGAAAAAAGAAAAAAAAAAACAGGTCTTTATGAACTGATAATCTGCCGTTTTACTCTTGATTTGTGTGAAAGTCAAAAAAGTCTATACATGCTAAATGTACTATAAGTAGGGTGATGTTAGCTAAAGTGGGCTAAATGGTAAATCATCTAGAATGGCATTAAAATGTCTATGCACATTTTCTACACTGCCAACCCGCATTATTAAATTGTTTGTTGAAAATATGTAACAAAAAACAACTGTTTAAGCCCAAAAGCTATTTACAGGTGCATCTCAATAAATTAGAATGTCGTGGAAAAGTTAATTTATTTCAGTAATTCAACTCAAATTGTGAAACTCGTGTATTAAATAAATTCAATGCACACAGACTGAAGTAGTTTAAGTCTTTGGTTCTTTTAATTGTGATGATTTTGGCTCACATTTAACAAAAACCCACCAATTCACTATCTCAAAAAATTAGAATATGGTGACATGCCAATCAGCTAATCAAATCAAAACACCTGCAAAGATTTCCTGAGCCTTCAAAATGGTCTCTCAGTTTTGTTCACTAGGCTACACAATCATGGGGAAGACTGCTGATCTGACAGTTGTCCAGAAGACAATCATTGACACCCTTCACAAGGAGGGTAAGCCACAAACATTAATTGCCAAAGAAGCTGGCTGTTCACAGAGTGCTGTATCCAAGCATGTTAACAGAAAGTTGAGTGGAAGGAAAAAGTGTGGAAGAAAAAGATGCACAACCAACCGAGAGAACCGCAGCCTTATGAGGATTGTCAAGCAAAATCGATTCAAGAATTTGGGTGAACTTCACAAGGAATGGACTGAGGCTGGGGTCAAGGCATCAAGACACAGACATGTCAAGGAATTTGGCTACAGTTGTCGTATTCCTCTTGTTAAGCCACTCCTGGACCACAGACAACGTCAGAGGCATCTTACCTGGGCTAAGGAGAAGAAGAACTGGACTGTTGCCCAGTGGTCCAAAGTCCTCTTTTCAGATGAGAGCAAGTTTTGTATTTCATTTGGAAACCAAGGTCCTAGAGTCTGGAGGAAGGGTGGAGAAGCTCATAGCCCAAGTTGCTTGAAGTCCAGTGTTAAGTTTCCACAGTCTGTGATGATTTGGGGTGCAATGTCATCTGCTGGTGTTGGTCCATTGTGTTTTTTGAAAACCAAAGTCACTGCACCCGTTTACCAAGAAATTTTGGAGCACTTCATGCTTCCTTCTGCTGACCAGCTTTTTAAAGATGCTGATTTCATTTTCCAGCAGGATTTGGCACCTGCTCACACTGCCAAAAGCACCAAAAGTTGGTTAAATGACCATGGTGTTGGTGTGCTTGACTGGCCAGCAAACTCACCAGACCTGAACCCTATAGAGAATCTATGGGGTATTGTCAAGAGGAAAATGAGAAACAAGAGACCAAAAAATGCAGATGAGCTGAAGGCCACTGTCAAAGAAACCTGGGCTTCCATACCACCTCAGCAGTGCCACAAACTGATCACCTCCATGCCACGCCGAATTGAGGCAGTAATTAAAGCAAAAGGAGCCCCTACCAAGTATTGAGTACATATACAGTAAATGAACATACTTTCCAGAAGGCCAACAATTCACTAAAAATGTTTTTTTTATTGGTCTTATGATGTATTCTAATTTTCTGAGATAGTGAATTGGTGGGTTTTTGTTAAATGTGAGCCAAAATCATCACAATTAAAAGAACCAAAGACTTAAACTACTTCAGTCTGTGTGCATTGAATTTATTTAATACACGAGTTTCACAATTTGAGTTGAATTACTGAAATAAATGAACTTTTCCACGACATTCTAATTTATTGAGATGCACCTGTACATTTGGTCACATGCTTTTCTCAATTTTGAGTACCCATTTTGCAAACACTTCACTTCAATTTTTTTTTTTTTATTTGAAACCAATACAGTATTTACAAACATGCACAGGATGCGCAGGATACACTGCTGTTATATAAACAAAACTCGAATGCTTTTGTATTTGTCTTTTCTGAATAGGATAGATCAATAAAAAAGTCATGTCAACACACATACAAAAAGATAAATACTCAGTTCAAAAGGGTGATTGTTAGTAGTGCTATTCAATGCATTTGGCCAGAAGTTCTCTATATCACATATCGAATATGTTCTTCAGTGATACACCTATTACTTTGAGTCTTCCTCTCAATTGTCTTGCACCTGGCAAGCACCTCCTCTTCATCTTCCTACCAGTCTACTTGTTTTGTCAGCCATGTTTGCATTACACAATCATTACAAAGTTGGCCCCTTTTTGTACAGATGGTAACAACATTGATAAAACCAGCTCAGCTGGGCATCAGCTAAAATAGAAATTAGCTGGTTTTACGAATTAGGGTTAACAAATTGTTTTACATTTTATTTTTTATACAATAAGGATTCTTCAGTGTGAAATTGTGGTAGAAATAAAGCAAATTGTTGTCAAGGTTTGAACGTAAAATTAACAGTTTTGAAAACAGTATCTAAAAGTGCATTATCTAATGGCTGCCTTTAAATGAGAAAAGTTTTCATGAATTTTGAAAGATGTTGTCATTGAATGCATTTTGTTATCAAAGCATTGACAAAATGATTCACAGTTCAGTCCACAGACACAGATGTTGTGTTGACAGAATGAAGAGTTTTGAAAACGTATAATCAGTATTCAGAAAATCATGTGACCAACTGTAAAAAACTGTAAATGATAAAAGTCCCCCTCCGTGTCATCAATGATGTGTTCAGCTAAAACGGGCCACTGAATCTGTACAGCAAAACCATCATTGTAAACAAAAAATATTTCTGATTTAATTAATAATATTGCATTATAAGAAATGCATTATGGAGCTACAAATAAATGTGTTAAATGAATAGTTCACCCAAAAATGAAAATTATCTCATAATTTCCTCACCCTTATGACATCCCAGATGTGTATGACTTTCTTTCTTCTGCAGATCTTAAATGAAGATTTTTAGAAGAATATATCAGCTCTTTTGGTCCACACAATGCAACTAAATGGGTGGAAAATTGTGAAGCTCCAAAAATCACTTAAGTCAGCATAAAAGTAATCCATAAGACTCCAGTGGTTAAATCAATATCTTCAGAAGCGGTATGATAGGTGTGGGTGAAAAAACAGATTTTTACATTTACTTTACATTCTTCTTCTTGTGTTTTTGGTGATTCACATTCTTCATACATACCGCCCCCTACTGGGCAGAGAGAAGAATTTCAAGCACAAAATGACTTGAATATTGATCAGTTTCTTACCCACACGTATCGTACTGTATCACTTCTGAAAATATGGATTATAACTCTGGAGTCGTATGGATTATTTTTATGATGGCTTTATGTGCTTTTCGGAGTGTCAAAATTTTAGCACCCATTCACTTGCATTGTGTCACGAATCCTGCCTCTGTAGTTCCTCCCACTCACCACTAGAGGTCTCCATCACCTGGGTACTGATTTTAACTCTCTGGACACCATTTCCCATAATCCCTGTACCTGGCACTGATTACCTGTTCACCTATTTCCAATCTACTCAGCTATTTAAGACTCACACTCACTCTCTCTCATTGCGAAGTCTTGTTTTGCCCTGGCTGACATTTTTGAGCGTTATCTAAGTTTACTGCCTTACCTGTGTATGATCCTGGACTGTTTACCCTGTTTTGACCCGTTGCTGCCTGCCTATTGTTACTGCTTTGTTTACCTGGATATAACCTGTGATTGTCTGCCGCCCGCACTGACCTCTTGCCTGTTTATTTTCTACCTCTCTGGATTGCCTTTGTTATTACTGTTGCTGGTGATTGACCCTGCATGTCTGCTCATGTCCACGACCACAGAGGTCATTTCCAAGTCTCTACCAGTGTTCTTGACCACAGAGGTCGTTCCCAAGTCTCAGTCCATGCCCACGACCACAGAGGTCGTACCCGAGTCTCTGTCTACGCCCATGACCACAGAGGTCATACCCGAGTCTCTGTCTTCGCCCACAACCACAGAGGTCACTCCTGAGACTCTGTTCATGTTCACGACCATAGAGGTCATCTCCGAGTCTCTGCCTACGCCCACGACCACAGAGTTCGTTCCCAAGTCTCTGTCTATGCCCACGCCCACGACCACAGAGGTCGTTCCCAAGTCTCAGTCCATGCCCACGACCACAGAGGTCGTACCCGAGTCTCTGTCTACGCCCATGACCACAGAGGTCATACCCGAGTCTCTGTCTTCGCCCACAACCACAGAGGTCGCTCCTGAGACTCTGTACATGTTCATGACCATAGAGGTCATCTCCGAGTCTCTGCCTATGCCCACGACCACAGAGGTCATTCCCAAGTCTCTGTCTACGCCCACGACCACAGAGGTCGTTCCCGAGTCTCTGTCTACACCCACGACCACAGAGGTCGCTCCTGAGACTCTGTACATGTTCATGACCATAGAGGTCGTCTCTGAGTCTCTGCCTATGCCCATGACCACAGAGGTCGTTCCCAAGTCTCTGTCTACGCCCACGACCACAGAGGTCGTTCCTGAGTCGCAGTCCATGCCCACAACCATAGAAGTCACTCCCAAGTCTCTGTCTACACCCACGACCACAGAGATTGTACCCGAGTCTCTGTCTATGCCTACGACCACAGAGGTTGTACCCGAGTCTCTGTCTAAGCCCACGACCACAGAGGTCGCTCCTGAGACTCTGTGCATGTTCACGACCATAGAGGTCATCTCCGAGTCTCTGCCTATGCCCACGACTACAGAGGTCGTTCCCGAGTCTCAGTCCATGCCGACAACCATAGAAGTCATTCCCGAGTCTCTGTCTACACCCACAACCACAGAGGTCGCTGCCGAGACTCTGTCCATGCCCACGACCACAGAGGTCACTCCTGAGACTCTGCTTATGTTCACGACCACTGAGGTAATTTCCCAGTCATCCTGGACTCTTAGCCTCGAGCCTGCCATGGCTCTGCCTTCTACAACTTTGCCCCTCGAGCCTGCAATGGCTCTGCCTTCCATGGCTCTGCTCCTCGAGCTTCCCATGGCTCCGCCTTCCATGGCTTCGTCCCTCGAGTCTCCTATGGCTCTGCCTTCCACAGCTCAAGTCTCTAGTCTGTGGTCACCACCCAGGTCTCCTGACCCTGTTTCAGCTCTGTGGCCATCAACCAGGCCTCCTGATTCAGTCCCTACCCTGAGGTGGCCTCCTGGTTCTCCTGGCCAACCACCTGATCTGCTCTGGTCCCCTTGGTCTCATGGCCATCCGCCTGATCCACTCTTGTTTTCTGGGTCTCCTGGTCATCCACCTGATCTGCTCTGGTCTTCTGGGTCTCCTGGCCATCCACCTGATCTGCTCTGGTCTTCTGGATCTCCTGGCCGTCCATCTGACCTGCTCTGGTATCCCTGGTCTCATGGCCGTCCACCTGATCTGCTCTGGCTCCCTTGGTCTCCTGGCCGTCTGCCTGAGCTGCTCTGGTTTACTTGGTTCCCTGGTCAGATACCTGATCTGGGGGGGGGGGTGTTTTGGCTCTGTCACAGATTCTACCTCTGTAGTTCCTCCTGCTCACCACTAGAGGTCTCCATCACCTGGGAATTGACTTTAACTCTCTGGACTCCATTTCCCATAATCCCTGTACCTGGCACTGATTACCTGTTCACCTGTTTTCAATCTACTCAGCTATTTAAGACACACTCACTCTCTCTCATTGTGAAGTCTTGTTTTTCCCTGGCTGACATTTCTGAGCGTTATCTAAGTTTACTACCTTACCTGCGTATGATCCTGGACTGTTTACCCTGTTTTGACCCGTTGCTGCCTGCCTACTGTTACTGCTTTGTTTAACTGGATATAACCTGTGATTGTCTGCCGCCTGCCCTGACCTCTTGCCTGTTTATTGACTACCTCTCTGGATTGCCTTTGATATTACTGTTGCTGGTGATTGACCCCTGCCTGTCTGTATTACTACGTTTAATGTTATTAAAGTTGCACATGGATCTCAAACCTGCTGACTCATCATTACACATTGTGTGGACCTACAGAGCTGAAATATTCTTATAAAAATCATTTTTTGTGTTCTGCAGAAGAAAGAAAGTCATACACATCTGGGATGGCATGAGGGTAAATGATGAGAGAATTTACATTTTGGTTGATCCCTTTACAATGTGAGTTGTTGGGGAGGTTGAGTCAAGAGAGATTGAGGTAGATTTGTAGATTTTAGAATAAGAAGAATTCATGACATTAACAAGGAACAAGGATATACTGTATCTTGAATAGGATTTCCCCACAAAAACTAAACCTCCCTTTACTAAAATGTACTCATCTTTTTGTTATTCTGTGTAACGCTCCTAGTGCATTTTTGTGTGTATATGTGTGTGTTTGTGTGTATGTTTGTGGGTGTGTGTACAATGTCACTGTAATTTCTTTTCAATTCAAATTTTATGTGAAATGTATTTGTACTCATCTGTCGTAATCAAATGGACATGAGTGTGTGTGTGAGCTGGGTGGTTTTTTTTTTAGCACATTTATGGATACTACAGTCATACATTTATACAACACATCCATTGTTTCTTTCATCCCTATTATTTGTGCAGTTTTAATGAAAGAACCCATCCAATTTTTTCTTATAAGTCAGTCTATAAAGTGGCCCATTGTAGCTGAAACATGGTGGCCCATTTTTTATCAGATAGGGGTTTGCTAAAATGAGCCAGCAAATAAAAAGCCCTTTTTCATCAAACAATTAAAATAATTAGATTGTTTTGCAGACAAACGAAATCATCTGATACATGTCAAGTACAGTTGTTGCAACTTAAATTAGTTTGCATTAATTGGAGATTGAATCTTACAGAACCTAGAGACTCCAGCCTCATCTGGCCCATTTGACCCGATGGCCCACATTAACTGACATCACCCTATAGCAATGTGATTTTGTGAGACCAGGTTTTTTTTACCCCCACATTAACTCATGAAAATATGACTACGATGAATCTGAATAGCTCTAGTTGCCGATAATAATAATAATAATAATAATAATAATAATAATAATGGTTTTAAACAAAGTAAAATCTAAATACAAAACTATATACCCCGATCAGCTACAACATTAAAACCACCTGCCTAATATTGTGTAGGTCCCCGCTGTGCCACCAAAACAGCGCCAACTCGCATCCCAGAATACTCAAACCAGCCCGTCTGGCACCAACAATCATGCCACGGTCAAAATCATTGAGATCACATTTTTTCCCCATTCTGGTGGTTGATGTGAACATTAACTGAAGCTCCTGACCCGTATCTGCATGATTTTACGCACTGCATTGCTGCCACACGATTGGCAGGTTCCAGACGGGCTGCTTTGAGTATTTCTGTAACTGCTGATCTCCTGGGATTTTCACACACAACAGTCTCTAGAATTTACTCTGAATTGTGCCAAAAACAAAAGAAAAAACATCCAGTGAGTGGCAGTTCTGTGGATGGAAATGCCTTGTTGTTGAGAGAGGTCAACAGAGACTGGTTTGAACTGACAAAGTCTAGGGTAACTCAGAAAACCGCTCTGTACAATAGTGGTGAGAAGAATATCATCTCAGAATACTATACTGATACTGTTTTGGCGACACAAGGGGGACCTACACAATATTAGGCAGGTGGTTTTAATGTTGTGGCTGATCGGTGTATATATAAGGACACAACACATGATACAGCAGTATATATCACAAATTTTAAAAGAGGACAATGTCAGACTCTGCTAAAAAAAAAAAAAAAAGTTTTAAAAACGAAATCATGACGACATCTTTTCTTTTGATGTTTCAACATCATGCTTTTTTTATGTCGCAGATACTATTCCTTTACACTCTCTTTCATACAACAATGACAATCGCTCAGTCGATGTGGCAACATGACAGAGATAATTGCAAGATGACGCTGAGAATAGATCAGGTGGAAACATCAGGATATTGTGTTGAACAAAAAGGCGTATTCATCTGCGCACCTGTACTTCTTGCCGTTCTTGCATAACCTGAAAACATAGATCTGCCAAAACACCTAGTAAATAATTTAGGTATTTTGTACTGTAAAGGGTTTTTTTAAACATCAAAGGGTGATTGACACGACATGTCAAACAGTAATAGCAGTGCTAGAATAATAAAAACAAAATATTCAAACTGCAGAGCAAACAACATTTTTGCATTTTATGCACCTAAAATATACATTTCCCCTTATATACATATCCTGTATATTAATGCTAAAATTGTAATGCTGAAAAAAAGTTCATGTCCTTGTTATTGCTTAACTACCATTCACTGTATGCAGATTAATTATTGTTTAAGTGGCTTAAAGGGGAGAATGGGGTTAGTTGTCACAGTCCAGTGGAAGTATCTCAGGGTGGGATGAGCTGCGTAAGTCAACTTTAGAGATATATAACTTAAAGTGTTGGCTGCAAAAAAAGCTCTTGAACATTTCCAATATTATCTAAGAAGAAAAAACATACAGTTCATTGAAGACATGTTGAACTTTTGTCAACTTTGGGGAAGATGTCACAATGAAAACCTGCTGCTTATTTTCAATAACATGCATCTTTAAATATGAAATACTATTCAAATCTGAAATGCTATCTAAAAAACTTAAATATATTTAAAAGTTTTTATGTGTTTAATGGCATTTCTGATATAATTTAAACAATAAAACAATTATGAAATACAATATTTAATGAAACCACAAAAATGACAAAGGGAAAAGTAATCAACTGCATAATTTTATAAAACTACAACAGTAACACTTTACAATAAGTTTCCATTTGTTAACATTGGTTAATGACATTAGTTAACGAACTAATAATGAGCAATATTTTTACAGCATTTATTAATCTTGGTTAATGTTAATTTCAACATGCACTAATACATTTTTAAAATCAAAACATCTATTTCTTAACAATAGTTACTGAACCATAAACTAATAATAAACATTGTATGTTTATTAACTAACATTATCTTAGATTAATAAATGCTATAAAAAATAAAATAATAATAATAATAATAATAATAATAATAATAATAATAATTACAATTAAATAACAATTTCATTGTTTGTTCATGGTACTTAATGTTAACCAATGGAACTTTATTGTAAAATAAGCCAGTAAATAACATAAAAAATAACAAATAGTGCCCCCCAGTGTTATTCAATGAAACACTATGGCCATCACCCACCTGATCTCGAATTACATGGTCCAAATAAAACATGCTATTACAGTATCCGAAATTGAAATGCAATCATAATCATTTGTAAATCAATATGAACTGTGTAAATGTAAATACTGAGCTTATATGCATATCTTTGTGTTTGAGTTTGATACAGACACGTGTAAAGTGGTGTCAATTCTAAAACGTTGCCAGCGTTGCCAGCATTGTCCGTCCCAGAGCCTGCATTGCCTACTTCGGCCGTCCAGAGGAGGAGGAGGAGGAGAGGAAAGGCTTCTGTTTCCAAGTCTCTACCAGTGTTCTCGACCACAGAGGTCATTTCCGAGTCTCAGTCCATGTCCATGACCACAGAGGTCGTACCCGAGTCTCTGTCTATGCCCACGACCACAGAGGTCGCTCCCGAGACTCTGTCCATGTTCACAACAGTAAAGGTCGTCTCTGTCTACGCCCACAACCACAGAGGTCATTCCCAAGTCTCTGTCTATGCCCACGACTACAGAGGTCACTCCCGAGACTCTGCTCATGTTCACAACTACTGAGTTCATTTCCCAGTCATCCTGGACTCTTTGCCTCGAGCCTGCTACGGCTCTGCCTTCTACAACTTTGCCCCTCGAGCCTGCAACAGCTTTGCCTTCCATGGATCCGCTCCTTGAGCTTCCCACGGCTCTGCCTTCCATGGCTTCGTCCCCCGAGTCTCCTATGGCTCCGCCTTCTACGGCTTAAGTCTCTAGTCTGTGGTCACAACCCAGGTCACCTGACCCTGTTTCAGCTCTGTGGCTGTCAACCAGCCCTCCTGATCCAGTCCCTACCCTGAGGTGGCCTCCTGGGTCTCCTGGCCAACCGCCTGATCTGCTCTTGTCCCCTTGGTCTCATGGCTGTCCGCCTGATCCGCTCTGGTCCTCTGGGTCTCCTGGTCATCCACCTGATCTGCTCTGGGCTTCTGGGTCTCCTGGCCATCCGCATGATCTACTCTGGTCTTCTGGATCCTCTGGCTGTCTTCCTGATCTGCTCTTGTTCCCTTTGGTCTCATGGCCATCTGCCTGATCTGCTCTGGTCTCCTGGGACTCCTGGCCGTCAACCTGACCTGCTCTGGTATCCCTGGTCTCATGGCCATCCACCTGATCTGCTCTGGTTTCCTTGGTTCCCTGGTCAGATACCTGATCTGCTCTGGTTTCCTTGGTTCCCTGGTCAGATACCTGATCTGCCCTGGTTTCCTTGGTCCTCTGGTCATCTACCTCATCTGCCCTAGTTTCTTTGGACCCCAGTGTCGCTTGCCCCTCGCTTCAGGAGCCGCTCGTGGGGGGGTTTGGCTCTGTCACGAATCCTACCTCTGTAGTTCCTTCTGCTCACCACTAGAGGTCTCCATCACCTGGGAATTGACTTTAACTCTCTGGACTCCATTTCCCATAATCCCCATACCTGGCACTGATTACCTGTTCACCTGTTTCCAATCTACTCAGCTATTTAAGACTCACACTCACTCTCTCTCATTGCGAAGTCTTGTTTTTCCATGGCTGACATTTCTGAGCGTTATCTAAGTTTACTACCTTACCTGCGTATGATCCTGGACTGTTTACCCTGTTTTGAACCATTGCTGCCTGCCTACTGTTACTGCTTTGTTTACCTGGATATAACCTGTGATTGTCTGCCGCCTGCCCTGACCTCTTGCCTGTTTATTGACTACCTCTCTGGATTGCCTTTGATATTACTGTTGCTGGTGATTGACCCCTACCTGTCTGTATTACTATGTTTAATGTTATTAAAGCTGCACATGGATCTCAAACCTGCTGACTCATCATTACACATTGTGTGGACATACAGAGCTGAAATATTCTTATAAAAATCATTATTTGTGTTCTGCAGAAGAAAGAAAGTCATACACATCTGGGATGGCATGAGGGTAAATGATGAGAGA
This sequence comes from Myxocyprinus asiaticus, assembly GCF_019703515.2. Taxonomy (NCBI): domain Eukaryota; kingdom Metazoa; phylum Chordata; class Actinopteri; order Cypriniformes; family Catostomidae; genus Myxocyprinus; species Myxocyprinus asiaticus. The sequence goes on along the minus strand of NC_059373.1, from coordinate 5,875,402 downwards.
ATTTTCATTTTGGTTGATTCCTTTACAATGTGAGTTGTTGGGGAGGTTGAGTCAAGAGAGATTGAGGTAGATTTGTAGATTTTAGAATAAGAAGAATTCATGACATTAACAAGGAACAAGGATATACTGTATCTTGAATAAGATTTCCCCATAAAAACTAAACCTCCCTTTATTAAAATGTACTCATCTTTTTGTTATTCTGTGTAACGCTCCTAGTGCATTTTTGTGTGTTTATGTGTGTGGGTGTGTGTACAATGTCACTGTAATTTCTTTTCAATTCAAATGTTATTTGAAATGTATTTGTACTCTTCTGTCGTAATCAAATGGACATGAGTGTGTGTGTGTGAGATGGGTGGGGGTTTTTTTAGCACATTTTTGGATACTACAGTCATACATTTATACAACACATCCATTGTTTCTTTCATCCCTTTTATTTGTGCAGTTTTAATGAAAGAACCCATCCAATTTTTTCTTATAAGTCAGTCTATAAAGTGGCCCATTGTAGCTGAAACATGGTGGCCCGTTTTTTATCAGATAGGGGTTTGCTAAAATGAGCCAGCAAATAAAAAGCCCTTTTTCATCAAACAATTAAAACAATTAGATTGTTTTGCAGACAAATGAAATCAGCTGATACATGTCAAGTACAGTTGTTGCAACTTAAATTAGTTTGCATTAATTGGAGATTGAATCTTACAGAACCTAGAGACTCCAGCCTCATCTGGCCCATTTGACACGATGGCCCACATTAACTGACATCACCCTATAGCAATGTGATTTTGTGAGACCAGGTTTTTTTTACCCCCACATTAACTCATGAAAATATGACTACGATGAATTTGAATAGCTCTAGTTGCCGATAATAATAATAATAATAATAATAATAATAATAATGGTTTTAAACAAAGTAAAATCTAAATACAAAACTATATACCCCGATCAGCTACAACATTAAAACCACCTGCCTAATATTGTGTAGGTCCCCGCTGTGCCACCAAAACAGCGCCAACTCGCATCCCAGAATACTCAAACCAGCCCGTCTGGCACCAACAATCATGCCACGGTCAAAATCATTGAGATCACATTTTTTCCCCATTCTGGTGGTTGATGTGAACATTAACTGAAGCTCCTGACCCGTATCTGCATGATTTTATGCACTGCATTGCTGCCACACGATTGGCAGGTTCCAGACGGGCTGCTTTGAGTATTTCTGTAACTGCTGATCTCCTGGGATTTTCACACACAACAGTCTCTAGAATTTACTCTGAATTGTGCCAAAAACAAAACAAAAAACATCCAGTGAGCGGCAGTTCTGTGGATGGAAATGCCTTGTTGTTGAGAGAGGTCAACAGAGACTGGTTTGAACTGACAAAGTCTAGGGTAACTCAGAAAACCGCTCTGTACAATAGTGGTGAGAAGAATATCATCTCAGAATACTATACTGATACTGTTTTGGCGACACAAGGGGGACCTACACAATATTAGGCAGGTGGTTTTAATGATACAGCAGTATATATCACAAATTTTAAAAGAGGACAATGTCAGACTCTGCTAAAAAAAAAAAAAAGTTTTAAAAACGAAATCATGACGACATCTTTTCTTTTGATGTTTCAACATCATGCTTTTTTATGTCGCAGATACTATTCCTTTACACTCTCTTTCATACAACAATGACAATCGCTCAGTCGATGTGGCAACATGACAGAGATAATTGCAAGATGACGCTGAGAATAGATCAGGTGGAAACATCAGGATATTGTGTTGAACAAAAAGGCGTATTCATCTGCGCACCTGTACTTCTTGCCGTTCTTGCATAACCTGAAAACATAGATCTGCCAAAACCCCTAGTAAATAATTTAGGTATTTTGAACATCAAAGGGTGGTTGACACGGCATGTCAAACAGTAATAGCAGTGCTCGAATAATAAAAACAAAATATTCAAACTGCAGAGCAAACAACATTTTTGCATTTTATGCACCTAAAATATACATTTCCCCTTATATACATATCCTGTATATTAATGCTAAAATTGTAATGCTGAAAAAAAGTTCATGTCCTTGTTATTGCTTAACTACCATTCACTGTATGCAGATTAATTATTGTTTAAGTGGCTTAAAGGGGAGAATGGGGTTAGTTGTCACAGTCCAGTGGAAGTATCTCAGGGTTGGGTGAGCTGCGTAAGTCAACTTTAGAGATATATAACTTAAAGTGTTGGCTGCAAAAAAAGCTCTTGAACATTTCCAATATTATCTAAGAAGAAAAAACATACAGTTCATTGAAGACATGTTGAACTTTTGTCAACTTTGGGGAAGATGTCACAATGAAAACCTGCTGCTTATTTTCAATAACATGCATCTTTAAATATGAAATACTATTCAAATCTGAAATGCTATCTAAAAAAACTTAAATATATTTAAAAGTTTTTATGTGTTTAATGGCATTTCTGATATAATTTAAACAATAAAACAATTATGAAATACAATATTTAATGAAACCGCAAAAATGACAAAGGGAAAAGTAATCAACTGCATAATTTTATAAAACTACAACAGTAACACTTTACAATAAGTTTCCATTTGTTAACATTGGTTAATGACATTAGTTAACATGAACTAATAATGAGCAATATTTTTACAGCATTTAATAATCTTGGTTAATGTTAATTTCAACATGCATTAATACATTTTTAAAATCAAAACTTTTATTTCTTAACAACAGTTACTGAACCATAAACTAATAATAAACATTGTATTTTTATTAACTAACATTAACTAAATGCTGTAAAAAATAAAAAAATAAAAAAATAAAAAATAAAAATAATAATAATTAATAATATTTCATTGTTTGTTCGTGATGCTTAATGTTAACCAATGGAACTTTATTGTAAAATAAGCCAGTAAATAACATACAGGTGCATCTCAATAAATTAGAATGTCGTGGAAAAGTTCATTTATTTCAGTAATTCAACTCAAATTGTGAAACTCGTGTATTAAATAAATTCAATGCACACAGACTGAAGTAGTTTAAGTCTTTGGTTCTTTTAATTGTGATGATTTTGGCTCACATTTAACAAAAACCCACCAATTCACTATCTCAAAAAATTAGAATACATCATAAGACCAATAAAAAAAAACATTTTTAGTGAATTGTTGGCCTTCTGGAAAGTATGTTCATTTACTGTATATGTACTCAATACTTGGTAGGGGCTCCTTTTGCTTTAATTACTGCCTCAATTCAGCGTGGCATGGAGGTGATCAGTTTGTGGCACTGCTGAGGTGGTATGGAAGCCTAGGTTTCTTTGACAGTGGCCTTCAGCTCATCTGCATTTTTTGGTCTCTTGTTTCTCATTTTCCTCTTGACAATACCCCATAGATTCTCTATGGGGTTCAGGTCTGGTGAGTTTGCTAGCCAGTCAAGCACACCAACACCATGGTCATTTAACCAACATTTGGTGCTTTTGGCAGTGTGGGCAGGTGCCAAATCCTGCTGGAAAATGAAATCAGCATCTTTAAAAAGCTGGTCAGCAGAAGGAAGCATGAAGTGCTCCAAAATTTCTTGGTAAACGGGTGCAGTGACTTTGGTTTTCAAAAAACACAATGGACCAACACCAGCAGATGACATTGCACCCCAAATCATCACAGACTGTGGAAAATTAACACTGGACTTCAAGCAACTTGGGCTATGAGCTTCTCCACCCTTCCTCCAGACTCTAGGACCTTGGTTTCCAAATGAAATACAAAACTTGCTCTCATCTGAAAAGAGGACTTTGGACCACTGGGCAACAGTCCAGTTCTTCTTCTCCTTAGCCCAGGTAAGACGCCTCTGACGTTGTCTGTGGTGGCTTAACAAGAGGAATACGACAACTGTAGCCAAATTCCTTGACATGTCTGTGTCTTGATGCCTTGACCCCAGCCTCAGTCCATTCCTTGTGAAGTTCACCCAAATTCTTGAATCGATTTTGCTTGACAATCATAAGGCTGCGGTTCTCTCGGTTGGTTGTGCATCTTTTTCTTCCACACTTTTTCCTTCCACTCAACTTTCTGTTAACATGCTTGGATACAGCACTCTGTGAACAGCCAGCTTCTTTGGCAATGAATGTTTGTGGCTTACCCTCCTTGTGAAGGGTGTCAATGATTGTCTTCTGGACAACTGTCAGATCAGCAGTCTTCCCCATGATTGTGTAGCCTAGTGAACCAAACTGAGAGACCATTTTGAAGGCTCAGGAAACCTTTGCAGTTGTTTTGAGTTGATTAGCTGATTGGCATGTCACCATATTCTAATTTTTTGAGATAGTGAATTGGTGGGTTTTTGTTAAATGTGAGCCAAAATCATCACAATTAAAAGAACCAGAGACTTAAACTACTTCAGTCTGTGTGCACTGAATTTATTTAATACACGAGTTTCACAATTTGAGTTGAATTACTGAAATAAATGAACTTTTCCACGACATTCTAATTTATTGAGATGCACCTGTAAAAAAATAACAAATAGCGCCCCCCAGTGTTATTCAATGAAACACTATGGCCATCACCCACCTGATCTCGAATTACATGGTCCAAATAAAACATGCTATTACAGTATCCGAAATTGAAATGCAATCATAATCATTTGTAAAGTGAATATGAACTGTGTAAATGTAAATACTGAGCTTATATGCATATCTTTGTGTTTGAGTTTGATACAGACATGTGTAAAGTGGTGTCAATTCTAAAACAACCCACAATCTTCAGTCTTACTTTTTCACATGGAGGTATAACTGAGTATAAAACCATCTAAGAATGTACAAGAATATCAAATATATTTAGTCTGGACTTTTATTAAATTTATTCTCAATCGCTTTGGCTCAATTCTCGAATGAGAATATTTTTTTTTTTCAAAACAATATGTTAAAATCTCTGAACAATTAGTTTCTTGTTCACACTAGATTTGAATTTCTTATTCATTTAAAGCAAATTGCACGTGTTTTGGCACATGTGTGCAAAAGAGTAAGTACAATTATCTACAATTTGCACAATAACTAAATGCACGTGGCTTGCTGATCAAAACTGATGAGTTGATTCTCAGTGAAATTGTCATACTCTTCACAACTTCTAAACATTATTTCATTGTGTGAGCCATCACATGCAAAATGATCCATTCAATAATCAAATATGTCAGACATACATGTATATTCCATAAATATCTATGACATGGAATGATTGTGATGTCTGCTAAATCTCTGGCCAGACCAACAAGAGCGACAGGATGTCCACCAAGAAGATGGGAACCTGTAGTGTTACGTACTGTGAGGAGGTACAATTTATTGTTTTTTACAGAACTACCATGGGTTTCTTTCATTTTTGCATTTGTTTTTTGCATGGATGTCATTTTGTGGCAGTTTTCTGTTCACTCTATATGACTTTACATGTAAGAAATGTGTAAAAATGGACATGCAAATGTGAATTTTCTGTTTACATGTAACACATTGCTACAAAAATACATTTACTGTATACATACAAATGTGCATATCCTTTTTCTGTACAGTACACTTTTTCTCGATTGCTTAAACACATTTGTCCACTCTGACATCACATTTTCAAAACAGTTAACACACAGGCTAAAACTGAAGCTCACTGGCCAAAATGACTAATTTTGTTTGCAAAATGCTCTAAAACTCACGAAACATTAAAAACATGCACCAAAAGCAAATATTTCCATCAAACACCACAACTTGTGGTCAAATTAATATATTCTTTTAATCAGTCATTACACAATGGACAACAAAATACAATATACAGCTATCAATATGAAATATATGATATTTTTCAAACTCAGAAATGCTGAATACTGTAAAAAAAGCAACCAAAGGAAACTTATGGGTGGAAATATCTAAAAAACAAAATAAAGAGTTAAAATACTCAGAACTTCACATTTAGTCCATTCGTTCCTGACGATTATGCCACAGGTTCTCATCAACATCGCATTGGATGTTTTCCCTTGCAATGCACTGAGGAAAATATCTCCTTGCATGGCATATCCATCCCTGGCAGTCCTCTGCACCTATTGCCAGGCAACCAGCATTCATTGCCTCCAGGAGGGACATCTGCTCATATGGCCGGTGATCATACACCTTCCATCTCCAAGCAGAGAAGAACTCCTCAATTGGGTTCAGAAAAGGAGAGTATGCACGGAGGAATTGTATCATCATATGGGGCTGTGCTGCAAACCATTCATTCACAAGGCGGGAGTGGTGGAAGGCAACATTGTCCCAAATGATGACATACAGTGTCATGCCAGGCCTCAACAGCCCTCTCTCTTCGGGTGGAACCAGTCTTTCATTCAGTGCATCAAGAAATGTGATGAGGCGTTCTGTATTGTATGGGTCAATAGTTGGTATGTGGCAAAGGACACCATCATTGGAGATGGCAGCACACGTGATGATATTGGTGCCCCTCTGACCTGGCACTGTAACAGTGGCCCTCTGCCCAATGATGTTCCTCCCGCGTCTCCTCACTTTACAGAGGTTGAAGCCGGCTTCATCCACATAAATGAATTTGTGATGTGCCCCTTCAGTTTCAAGCTCCATTATTCTCTAAGAAAAAAAGCAAATTCATAAAGCAAATGATTCCAATTGCATGTACATGTATGGTATAACAAGGCATTACAATAACAAATCCGTTCCTGCACATACTGGAATCTTGCCTCCTTCACGATGTCAGAGTTTCTTTGGAATGGAACTCTGTACAGATGCTTCATTCTGACATACACAGTGGTATACAGTAACATTGTGACTTGCCTGTTCTCATTCCGAAAAAGCCTGACAATAGATGCCAGAGTGCTCCGACACAGAATGGGCTGGACCCTTTTCCAGCCTCTCTAAAGGACAAGCAATGATTGATTACATGGTCAATAATTGTTGCCCGAATTTCATTTGAAACTTGAGCTCTATTTTCTCCTCTTGCTTCAGCTCCTCCACCACACATGCAAACTCCTCTTCCTCGGACCCCTCTGCCATGGCCTCTTACTCTCCTTCCGTGCCTTTGGCCTCTTTGATCCATGCTTGCAAATAGCAACACAGAGGTGGCATCTTTTATAGCTGGATGAGGACTGATTGCTGATTGAAGAGTTGTGCAAATGAGTTTCACACAGGTGCATTAGAGATTCATAACTATGCAAGTTCAACACAGTTAATCCACTAGAGTTTGGGGTCTTTCAATGAGATCTGTGGCAACTGGTTTGACAAAGGGTGTGAATAATGTCTTAGCAAATGAGAAAAACTGTAACCTACTGTTGAAATTGGTATCTAAAAAGCTCAGTGTGATACACAATAGCATTCAGCTAGACAAATTCTTGTATAGTATAGTAAGCAGTCAGTGTCAACAAAAAAGTAGAACAAAAATGTGTATATAGCAAACATATCCAGGGTTGACTGCCATGGTGAAAAAACATCTAAATATTTTGACCAGTACGGCTCACACAATTACAAAAAAAATTTAATTTTGGTGGCATTGGCCAATTTACTGACACAATAACTAGGTTTTGAAGCATGAATTAAATGTTTTGCAAACATGCAATAGAGTTGTGATGTCTCATAAAACAGTTGTGACAACTGCAATTACAGTTTAGAGAATGTTAAGACTGTTTAAAAAAATTAGCCAAAGCGATTGAGAAAAACTGTAATCACTTATTACTTTTTACACTGAAACAATTCAATTTGATATAAGGAAAAGCTTTATACATTTGAAGGATAGATAGATAGATAGATAGATAGATAGATAGATAGATAGATAGATAGATATGCTCCTTTTATCCAAAGTAATAACACTAATTTGTCAAAGTGTAAGATGTGTGTTTTGTTGCTGGGGACCGCCAGCAGCAGCAAACATCAAACTGAAAGCTCAGATAATATAGAGCAGCTTCCAGTCGGGGACGTTTACAGATGCAAGGGGCCGTTCACACATGTGGCACACTTACAAATCGCTGTATAGACAAGCAAACACTTCTGCTTCATCCAAACACACAAAGGACAGAAATAAATGAGGGCTTGGGTAAAAAATGCCACTAAAAGTGACAATAAGGGTAACTTTATCCCTGAATGGACTGATTTTACACATGAATGGATGATTTCTATTACAGTGTTTCATACACTTCTTTTTTTTTTTTTTTTTTTTTTTTAACTTACAAAACCTGTGTAACTTAAGCATG